>NW_024081348.1:317834-503847 GCF_003009895.1 Hyaena hyaena
CATCCATCAGTCCTCAGTTTTTGTCAGCATTCAAGAGTCTCTCATGGTTTGCCTCTCTCCCTTTCCCCCACCATTTCCGCCCTTCTTCTCCCCCTTGGTCCTCCGTCAAGTTCCTCCTAATCCTCCTATACGGATAACACCCAAGTCTTAAGATCCAGAAGGCCCTTCTGGAAAAATGTTTTCTCTTCTGAAATTCTTAGGCTCACATTGTAATCCTTTTGTGATTTTCAACCAGGCACCTTCTTGGGAAGCATATTAGAAGGTGTACAGTGAGGGTACATTCAGTCCCCATTCCCCATAAACAGTATCAGGCTTGTTCTCAGTATTTCAGCTGAGCATGACGGCACATGTCAGGGGACGCTCAGTGGCCTTGTTGCAAAAACAATACATTCTCAGAGGATGTCACATGCTCCATACACATTTGTGTCTCACAAAAAACACTCAGCAAAGAACAGGTGTCAAGGTATAATTCCCCATTGCCCGCCCTCCCCAAACTGAAAGATTGAGTCTACTCAAAGATTGAGTCTGTTTTATGGGGACCAGATGTTGGGACAAAAAATGATCTTCAGGGTTGTGTGAAGAGTAACCTGTGACCATGTGGCACTTTATTTCCATTCATGCCAACGAGGTATTAGCTTTCTTCATACATAGGCAGGTGTGCAGCAGCCTGGGTGTCCCACACCTGAATCTTATGGATGACCTTCTCTCCCCAGTTGACTTGCTCTTTTCTGCTTCAAGGTCTCTGCATCTGTGCTCTTTGCATGGAATGCTCACCATTCTGACTCACGTAGCTGTCCTGTTTGTCTAGATAAATCCTACTCATCATCCAAGCATCATCGGATGATTCTCTTATTGTAGTTTCTACCTTCCCACTCTAACCTGCAAAGAAGGCAAGCACAAGTGGGAACATCATCCCAATTTTAAACCTCAGAGATATAGAGTGTGGCAATAACATAGAGAATGGATAGAGCATAACTAGATAGTCAAAATGGAAGAAGAGCCTGTATTACTGACTGAATCAAACTTCGGATGTTTTTAAGTCAAAGACAACAGTTTAACCAGCACCACACTTACCTTGGTCCAGGTCCATCTGAAGCCTCTCTGATTAAGGGAAACTCTACCTACAACTGATGTGTATTTCTCTAGGAATGAAAGTGGGGTCCTACCAAGGGCCACCTCACCAAGGCTCACCTTGCCCTGCACCTGGAAGCGTGACAGGTCATGTTGTACCCACAACTGGGCTCTGCTTATTATGTGAGAGCAATTCTTCTGGGGAATTACACTGGGCATAGAAACGTAGGTTTTACTCTAATGGGGGTAGGAGAAGATAACAGAAGAGAGGGAAGTTTTTCCTCGAGGAAACCCAGTTTTTATCAGAGGGAGAATATAGACTAAAGGTCATACTCACAATAGTATTTTATTGATCATGATTACTTTACCTTATTTGAAAAGGGACTGCATTGTTACTCAAAATATTTTTATATGGTTGATAAGTTGACACAGCCTGTGGTATTGCAAGCATGTATTTCAGGCAAACCAAAATTAACAGTAAAGGAGATAAGCCTAAAATGGAAAGGTATCAGGACAATGATTAGGAAAACATTATGGATGAAATCTTTAAAACATTAATTAATTCATTCAGGAAATATCTAATATGTTTCATTTAATAAGAAGTCATTCAGCAATTATCTATTGATAAGTATCCATTAAACCCCAAGCATTGTGCTACTTACTTGATTATTGGAATACATATGCATTTCTCTTAAAGCATCCTAAATAATAGTTTCCTAATATTTTTAATTTTTTATGTAACAAGAAGTAGCCAGTGTATTGGAAAAGGTTCCAGATAAGGAGTCAGCCAACTGGGGTTCTGGTCTTTGAACTGTGTGATTGTGAGTTGGCAAATAACACAGCCTCTCCAGCTACAGAGTGGAGATACAACAAGAAAAATGTCTATGTCCTACTTCCCTAGCAGAATTACTCTGGGCATCAAGATATCTACAAAAATGAATTTTGGAAGCCATAGTACACCAGACACGTGAAGGAGATATAACTTTTGGTGACTCCTGTACTGTCTTTGGCAGGCTCGCAAGTACATCATGGACTCCATGGGAGAGAAGTATGCAGAAGGCATTATCCTGGATTTGGAAAAGACATGGGAGGAATCTGATCCGCGGACACCACTCATCTGTCTCCTGTCTATGGGCTCAGATCCCACAGATTCCATCATTGCCCTGGGGAAGAGATTAAAAATAGAAACCCGTTATGTATCCATGGGCCAGGGCCAGGAGGTCCATGCCCGCAGGCTCTTACAACAGACCATGGCGAATGTGAGGCCAAATATCTACTCTTTTGTTATGTTGTTGATATTGCAGGTTATAGAATAGCAGTGCAGAAAAGAACTTGTGAATCAGTAAGAATATAAACTTATGCACTGCATTGTTCACTAAAGTGGGAAAAGTGTTTGAAAATTTTCATGGAAAATTAGATGTAATTTAAGACTTTTTCTGCTGAACATTGACTTATGGAAAACTTTCCCAACCAGAACATCTTCTTTCCCAACCAGTTTGCATAATGCTAAGCACCATGCCAGATCACAAGCCCTCAGTGGAGTCTATAGCTGGCACTCTCCAGGGAATCCCTTTCCTGGGGACATAACTGGTGGTCCCAAACCCAAACAGTAGGCCAACCATAAAAACACCAGGTTCTAGGTCCTGGCTGCTCAGTCTAGAACCTTCTTGCTTGCTGCATCCTGGTCCATTTTCTCTGGTCTAGCCATGAGCCTACTGGGTTCTGGAACCTCCATATTTACCTTGATCTTCTTCTACCCCCAAATTGTGTCCCGCTCCAGCTTTGGCGAAGGTTTGGGATGGGTCGTGGGCTCTCACATATGCTGTGCTGTGTCTGAGCACATGATCTGCACTTGGGAGGGCAGAGTGTGTATTTAGAGCTGAAAACAAGCATCTACTTAAGAATGCCAGGTCTGGCCCGACATGAGGGTTTGGTGGGCCTCCACCCTGGCCTTTCCCTCCTCTTGGCCTCCTCTCCTCTCTTCCCTCCCTTTTTTTCACTTTCTCTGTTCCTCCCTCTGCATATTACTATGCCTAGAACAAAAACACCAACATTATTTAACTCTAACGTAAAATAAATGTTTAATAAATATAGTTTCAGACAGCTAATTAGACTATAAATGGAATAATTCAGTTTATCCATATTTTATGTTTAGCAGTTTAGTTTGAAGTAGAAGGAAAAGATCTTTATTATTATTAGTATGCTTATAAGTTGTCAGAGGTAATAGTTTTTAAAAGTTTTGTAAGGAAGGTTTGAGGCAGAGGCCCTGGCTGGCTCAGTCAATAGCATGTGTGACTCTTGATCTTGGGGTTGTTAGATGTAGAGATTATTTAAAACATAAAATCTTTTTTTTTAATTTTTAACGTTTATTTTTGAGAGACAGAGTATAGCAGGGAAGAGACAGAGAGAGAGGAAGACAGAGAATTGGAAGCAGGATCCAGGCTCTGAGCTGTCAGCACAGAGTCGTATGTGGGGCTTGAACCCACAAACCACAAGATCATGACCTGAGCTGATGTCAGACACTCAACTGACTGAGCCACCCAGGTGCCCCAAAACATAAGAATAACATAAAATACATAAAATTTTGATAAAAAAAGAAAAAAGGAAGGTTTGAGGTGATATGACAGGCAACATGGATGATCTGCTCAGTAAGAAGAACACAAAGCATTTAATATGGAATGTGGCAATTCTCAAGAAACAGCCTCCGCTAACAGATTCCATGGGTTGAAACAGCAAAGTTCTCAGATTCCCCTGCATGCTGGCTGACAGCAGCTGGCTCAACCCTTTCTGTGGTTGTTACATTTTATATTTAATTTTTTAAAAATTGTGAACAGTGCTAATTACATTTTTCAAGGGACCAACAATAGGTTCCTTATTAAGCAGCACTATATAAGCCTCAAGAAAATATAAAGGGATATGTGAAATTTCAGAGCAATCAGTTTTATACTAAGGGTTTAGATTTGGTGCTTGGTCTGTTTCTTGGAAAGAGATATAACTCGGGCTGCACTAGTCAAATCTAAATGATCTGAAGTTACAGAGTCAAGAAAACAACTCAAGATTATGATCTCAATATTATAGATCATTTTAGCAAACATATTCTATAGATTAAATATTGAATACATTATTACTAACTGATCTAAATTACTGCCTCTGTTGGTTTAGACAAGGAATATTCTTAGGCTCATAAAATGTTTTATAGAAAAGCAGGGCTTTTGTGTTCTAAGGCTCCTGTCCTTAGAGTGATCAGATTCCCCAGAGAAGTTTCTTCCACTTTTTAGAGGGCATATGCCCTGCCTTCCAGGATTCTGGGAACTCCCATGGGAGAAGGGAGGTAATAGGTCTCAAAATTGAGTAGGTAAGCGTTCTTCCACCTGTCCTTGTTGAGGTTCCTAGACCCTTCCTTCATGTGCGGATGTCCTTCAGTCTGGACTCTGTCTGTTTGCCTCCTAAAGAAAATCAGCTTTCCCTTTTTCTTAGGGAGCCGGTCTTCTCCCCTGTTTCCAGACGAACATCTGAGCACATACTCTTGAGTGTTTGGAGTTATGTGGCATAAGTCAGATCCTGTCTCAGGTTTCCTTGCATCCTTGAGGATTCAGCTTTCTTGAGTCTGCTTTAAATGTTACTGATATTGTCTTTAGCCTCACTGTCCTTGTCCTTAAGAGTGCGTGCCTTTAAAAATGTCCCTTTGTTGTTCTTCTCATGGAACGTGGGAGGAGGCTGAGCTAAATGGATGTTTTCATCCAACAATCTGTACGTGGCAGTACTGTTACATCATATGAGGCCTCACTTTGGTTATTTTCACAACTCCTACCATATAGTATCACTGCAGTTGGCATGCTGGTGTATTGTGGGACAAGAAAAAATATACATATCTCAACTAAACATCACTGTATCCATAGATTTTGTCTGGATTAATTGAGTGGTTAGTGTGCTTCTCTGTGAAATGTTAATTACTCGATTTCTAAAGAATGTATGAAATTGAATCTCTGGATGAAACACGAAGTAGCCTAATTTCTGTTTATTCTCATGGACCTAGGGGGGATGGGCACTTCTGCAGAACTGCCATCTGGGGCTCAATTTCATGGAAGAGCTGATGGACACAGTTATAGAGACCGAGGTCGTACACAGTGCCTTCCGCCTCTGGATGACCACAGAAGTTCACAAGCACTTTCCCATCACGCTCCTTCAGATGTCCATTAAATTTGCCAATGAGCCTCCACAGGGCCTGCGGGCAGGACTGAAAAGAACATATGGTGGTGAGTTGAGGAATACTTCCAAGGTTAGAGGAGTTTTTGTACTTCAGTTGTTTTCTTAAAGAAATTATAAAAACAGCTATGATAGAGTTATGGCAGATTGTACTGTTACTAAACATGACAGGGAGAGGATGGTACCCATTGTCATGCTCCTTGTGGAATATGCCCTTGTGGCGTGAGGACCTCAGAGCTTGCGATGATCCGTTTTATAGTTTTTCTGTTTCTCTACATTGCTCTGCTTTGGCCAGTGCTGTCCTCCAGCTAGACACCTGCCTTCTTATGTTAACATAATTTTGTCATTTATGGTCTTCGTGCTCCACACATAAAGTTGGCCAGTAGCCTCTTCCAAGAAGAGACGCTAAATTAAAGCTATGACCTGCCTCCACTACCTGAAGCCATCTGAACAGCCTACAGGTTTTTTTGGAGTTGCTCACAAGGCTCAAATTTCTGTCAACCTACAGGTAATGTGGGGATAAAATAGATGAAGAAGAATGAAGACAGTGAAACAAAATTCTAAATAAAAAATGTACAATTTTATACATATATCCATATAATAATTATAGTTGTTATTTGGAGAATATACTCAGTGTGTGGTGGGCTTCTATATACACTGTTTTAATTAATAGTAAATTGTTAGTAGTGTATACAGAAGTCCATTGTAACCTAAGTACATGCTCCAAATAATAATAATAATAACAACAATAACATAATTATTAGTAGTAGCAATTTTAGTAATAGTAGTAGTATTTATTTCACTGCCATCATTCTTCTACCTCTAGTTTACCCCCACAGTATCTTATCAGATTGGCAGAAACTTGGTCCATGTTAGCAAGGCCCCAGCCACCTCCCCCAAACTCTTTGCAGATATTTCAGAGAGAAATACCGCCTGGACACCCAAAGGTTAAGTTATAATTGTCATACGAATGTGATAAAAATAATTAAAGACAAGTGAAGTTTACTATCAGAAATGTACAAAAATGATTAATAATGTATAAATGTAATAAAAAATAAAGATGTGTGAGTGATGAGACTTTTTTTCACTGCACTGACCATGACAGGCGTGAGCCAAGACCTGCTGGACGTGAGCACCGTGGCCCAGTGGAAGCCCATGCTGTATGCCGTGGCTTTCCTGCACTCCACAGTCCAGGAGAGAAGGAAGTTTGGTCCCCTGGGGTGGAACATCCCCTATGAATTTAATCAAGCTGACTTTAATGCCACTGTGCAGTTCATCCAAAACCACTTAGATGACATGGATGTCAAAAAGGTACTCTGTGCACGCCACCTTGTGCCACTGGCTGTCGTGGGCGTGGGTCCTCTGGTTTCCGTGCCTGTCCAGCTTTGGGATGGATCCTGTAAGAGCGATAAGCTTGTGTGCTTGCAGACATGTCTCTAAGTCATGGCAACTGGGTCAACAGTGTGACTCACTTGCCTCTTGATTTCAGTTGAAAAAAAAAAAAGAACCAATTTTGATTATTTTTATTTCTCAAAGCCAAGTTGCAATTATTTTTATTTCTCAAAGCCCAGTTGAAATTACATGTAAGGCAACTTGAAAAGGTCTACTGGGAGTGGGGAACAGGTGAGAAAACTTCTTTTCTAAGATCCTAAAAAATGGAAATTCAAGTCTAGATTACTTTTGAAGCATGTGCCTTTTAGAGAGCTGCCTCAATATTCTCAAAAAGAATCTTATTTTTTTCCGTTGAAATTAAAGTATGAAAGCATATGCACCAAAGGGGTCTATTTTAAATCACAGGCATGAGATCTGAGCCATCCCCGGGCTTGTCTATATAATTTTCTTCCTGCCCTTGTAACATTACTGATGAAGAATGAACAAATGGCATCGGTCACTACAAAAACAGAGATGTTACTCAGTGGGGGAAACCCGGATGAGACCGTGGTCAGTTGTACACAGATGTTCTGTGAATTTCCGCAGGGCGTCTCCTGGGCCACCGTCTGCTACATGATAGGAGAGATCCAGTATGGGGGCAGAGTCACCGATGATTATGATAAGAGGTTGCTGAACACGTTTGCTAAGGTCTGGTTCAGCGAAAACATGTTTGGATCAGATTTCAGCTTTTACCAAGGATATAATATTCCCAGATGCAACACTGTGGACAGCTATCTTCAGTATATCCAGGTTTGTCAACTTCAGGATTTGATGCAGAGAGCAAATGTCCTCAGCCTTTTGACCATTTTGATATTGATTTACACTGCAAATACTGCTTTTGAAATAAATTTTAATGGCAATACAGACTTTTACTGTAGGTACTTTCTTCCTGTGTTTATTTTCACCTCATGGTTAAAATGTGTATATTTGTTCTGAGTGTGTATTTTGTGGGAATGCACTTCTACCTTCTCAATTATTCCTCAGTGAGGAATATTTTGGGGGGATATGATGGACTGGGCAGACTTTGAACTGGGGAAACCACACAAATTCCTTGGAGCTCTCCACCTTGAGACTTCAGGCACCTGTGATGACAAGACAAAGGCCACCTCTGGACTCATCCTGAAACATCTGTCCCTTAGTCCTGGCCCAATGGAGGGCACATGAGTATATTCAGGAGCCCGCTTTGCATAAGCACATCCTGTCTCAACCTGGGCACCTGTGACATTCCCGGTGGGATTCTTTGCGGTGGAGACCTGTCCCGTGTGGAGTGGTGAGCAGCATTTCTGGCCTCCCCCCACTAGATGTCAGTAGCACCCCCACACAGCTGCAACAGTCAAAAATGTCTCCAGACATTGTGCCCTGGGGGTAGAATCACTCCAGGCTGAGGAGTACTGCCATAAGAAGGAATAAGGTGGATTGTGACTGGAAATTTAGGGGAAAGGATCTGATTTATGTATAGAGGTAACTACATTTTGGGTGTCTCTCTGCCTTGAACTCTTGGGTTCAATATCTAGAAATCTCTTTTGCATCTATCCATGATTTATCTCCAAGTGGACAAACTAAACCATGATAACCCCAAAAGGCTAAATTTATCAGTACACAGAGGTTCTGTGATATACGTATGTATGAGTTTCTCATATATTGTCACCTCTACACTTTTACTAATTCACATCAGCAAATATATTTGTCTTAACTGTACTATATATGTCTTTAAATCATCAGTACTGAATAGGAAAGTGCCTATGAATGTATACATTTAGATATGTCTTTACATATACCTCATTTCCCAGTGAACTTGAGGCTATTCATAAGAAGACATTATGTAAAAGGGAATAAAATAAGGGAGGAGATTGTAGGAATAATATGAATAAGATAGTAATAAAGTTTAGGATATAATTCACACGTAGAAATAAATATCAAATTGTTGGTACATTTTCTTTCTTTCAAATAGCTGAGTTCCTTGCCTGCTTTTTCTGCCTCTGTCTCTTGCTGTCTCTTTATTTTTTAATGTTTATTCGTTTTTGAGAGAAAGGGGGGGAGTGGGAGAGGGGCAGAGACAGAGGGAGACACAGAATCCAAAGCAGGCTCCAGGCTCTGAGCTGTCAGCACAGAGCCCAAACTGGGGCCTGAACCCATGAACCATGAGATCATGACCTGAGCTAACATCAGACGCTTAGCCAACTGAACCATTCAGAAGGCCCCTCGCCAACATTTTTTTAAAAATGTTTACTTATGTCTCTGCTTTTCTCTTGGACTTGGTTGTTCTTGATATTCCTCTCTGTTCCTAGTCCCCGTCTTTTTCCCTGGGAGAGTACAGTTCCCACTTGCAGCCTCTTTGGGTCATAATTGCTAAAACTGTCATTTTCTGGCATCTTAAAAAACATAGTAACCGTTTGTTTAGTCAAACCACATTTATTGAAATGATTGGTTTGAATTAAGTCAGACCTTCAGAAAACAACATACTAATCTGTAGCTCCCTTTCTGTATTTCACATGTTCTGAAATAAGACAGTATCTCTTCAATTAAATTTGACCGAGGTACAGACATTAAAGACAACTTTTATTATGTCTCTGAAGACAACTTTTGATTCTTTTTAAAAAAATTTTTAATGTTTTATTTATTTCTGAGAGAGAGACAGCGTGAGCAGGGGAGGGTCAGAAAGAGAAGGAGACACAGAATCCGAAACAGGCTCGAGGCTCTGAGCCAGCTGTCAGCGCAGAGCCTGACGCGGGGCTTGAACCCATGAACTGCGGGATCACGACCTGAGCTGAAGTCAGATGCGCAACCAACTGAGCCACCCAGGCACCCCAACAACTTTTGATTCTTTTCTGGAGAAATTATTGAGATTGTAGCCTGACACAAATACGAGACCATGCAAACACTTATCTTTTGGAGGGATTATTTTATGTTCTTTCTTTATTTTAAAAATTGAATAGAGTTAACACACAGTGTTAGATTACTTATCTTAATAAAAAACATTTGTTTCTGAAGACGGTATAGATTCACTGGTGCTTATGTCAGCCATCTGGGGTTTTTGTTGTCAGAGCCTGCCTACCTGTGACAGCCCAGAAGTGTTTGGACTGCACCCCAATGCCGACATCACCTACCAGAGCAAGCAGGCCAAGGACGTGCTGGACACCATCCTCAGCATCCAACCCAAAGACAGCTCTGGTGGAGGGGATGAGACCCGGGAGGCTGTGGTGGCCCGGCTCGCTGACGATATGCTGGACAAGTTACCCCCAGACTATGGCCCATTTGAAGTGAGTTGATGACATCCTGACAAGCTGTCAGCTGTGGATGCCTCTGTCAGGTTGGGGGAGTGAGGCATAAGGAAGGAGGGCCAAAAATGATTTTTCTGAAATTAAAGAAAAAATATTCAAAAATATACTTCCTAAAGAACCAGCAAAAGAAGTTTTTAAACCTATAAATGTAATCATTTCAAAATATAAATGATAAAAGAAACCTGACAAGACTGTTCATGTTCATAACTAGGTTATAAGTGTATATTGGTGGGTTGGAACTGCTTTTCTGGAACTTTCTCTTGAGGTACTTCACTTTGTCATTTGTTCAAATGAAAGTAATGTATTTTTAGAGTAAACCATCTGATTATTTATTTATTTATTTATTTGAGAGAGAGAGAAAGAGAGAGAGAGAGCAGGAGTGGGGGAGAGGGGCGGAGGGAGAGGGGAAGAGAGAGAGAATCTCAAGCAGGCTCCATGCTCACCACATAGGGCTCAGTCCCAAAACCCTGGGATCTTGACCTGAGCTGAAATCAAGTGTCAAATAGCTCAACCAACTGAGCCACTCAGGCACCCCAAGCACCTGATCATTAAAAAGAAAATGTTGTGTAATGTAATGCACACCTTAAAATTCTGGCCATCTTAATTTCAGGCAGCCTATATTTAGATCATTAACACTTTGCAGCTACATGAGTTTTGAAAATTAATTTGTCTTTTGAATATGTAAGTAACTTCTAAGCAAAATTTATGATTAGGAAAGTAATTTTTTAGGCAGTTTAGCAAATGTTAGTGAAAAGATTTACCCCAAAGACATTTTTAAATCTTGGATAAAAGCACAGGTAACTCACTTACTTTCCCTATAGTCGTAATAGATGACCCAGATTAAACATGTGACACTTTTGTCACAGGAATCATGTTCCTTTATATATCGACCTTTTCTACCTGGCTTTGCAACAGAAGCCTGCAGCATTTTGTTTCTTTAGCATCCTGTCATTTTCCACAAAGCAGGCCATTTTGGTTGCTCGTACTGTAGACTGAACTCAAGGACTTATTGCCAAGGGAATAATTTCCCCTGGAGAAAACTGATCACTTGCTTGGGGAAAATCAATACTCTTATCAGCTTTCATAAGCACCTCTCATTATAGTATCAAGAAAGAGGTCATTCATATCTACTAGTGGTTGAAATATTTATGAAGCAATAAATATATCTAAAAATATCTTAACAGTTACATAAATAACTGCGGTAAGTAGTGGGGCTTAGGAGCGTCCACTCCCTTTGGCTGACTTTGTCAATGCTGCCTTAGGATAAAGCAGCACGACCCAGCAGGGTGGCTGACCGATCCATGGAATACTCTCAATAAATACTTGTAAGATGGAAATGGACGGCTGGGTGGGTGGGTTGGAGGATGAATGGATGGTGCTTTGATGGAAAACACTGAACGCTTTTAAAACAGAAGCTTAGTCTTTTGAAGCAGCCAGCAGGATGGCTGTGCAGAATAGTTGTACATGTCTGCCCGTGTGTGTGTGTGTGTGTGTGTGTGTGTGTGTGTGTATGTGTTTGGAAGTCTTAGATGGGCAGGTAAGTGAATGTTCCCTGGTAAGTGCAGCTGCTATTTGGAAGGCTGCATGGTTGTGGTCCTGTGTTTCTATTCTGTGAATGAATGGTCGCCCGTTCTCTCCCACATGGGATGAAAAATTGGCCAGACATCTAACAGATGTTTCCTCTTATATTTCCTCTTTGTTTTCTGGCAGAGAGAAAAATAAAAGCTTACCATTGATGGAATTGTAAGATTTGGGGTCTTTTCAGCAGCCCCAGGGTACCAGTTACGTACACATTAGTAGATGTCACATGTTTCACACACGCTCAATGTCTCCGTGGCAGGTGAAAGAGAGGCTGCTAAAGATGGGGCCGTTCCAGCCCATGAACATTTTCCTCAGGCAGGAGATAGACAGAATGCAGAGGCTACTGACTCTGGTCCGCAGCACCCTGATGGAGTTAAAACTTGCTATCGATGGCACCATCATCATGAGCGAAAATCTACGAGATGCACTGAATTGCATGTTTGATGCCAGGATTCCTGCTCAGTGGAAGAAAGTATGTTTAAGTCCACTCTTCTTCTACCTAATCACTTGATTGTTGTAAATAGTTGTAATTGGCCGGTGGCAAGCTTTCAAGCATAATTTACTTAAAAGGGTTCTTTTGTTTAGGGACTAATCCCCTTATAGGCCTATATTTTTGGTAGGTAGGGAAGGAGACTATTTATCATCACCCACATATCAGGCACTCTACTAGGCCATTTGCATGCATTATTTCATTTAAATTGTGCATTTTATTGCCCTTGTTTTGCAGGTGAAGAACTTGAAATTGGGAGATGCTAAGTCTTTCCCCAGATCACACACCTAAGAAGTCTAGGGATCAGAATTTAAACCCAAGCTCCCTTGGACTTCAAAGCCCATGATGTTAGATTTACAGAAAGAAGTGTTCCTACACACACACACACACACACACACACACACACACACCCCAACGAGAAACATTTTTCCTTGCTTTGTCTGGAGATATGAGAGCGAGCCTATTTCCAAGCAACAAGATAATGATTTGACAGTATGCTTACTGATCACGTGCTGGTGCTTGTGATAAATAACAAGGTGTGCTTTTGCTAAATACTTGTCTACTTGAAAAAGTGAAAGGAGTACCTGAGTGTCTTTGTCGAGCAGTTCATGCATTGTAGGGGGTTGCGAAGACCTGGGGGTGTGCCAGGAGGACTTGGGGAGGCATGAGGCAGGGGCCAGGTGTCGGGGAATGTACAGCAGCATCTAGAGATGGGATTGGGTCATTCAGTGACTGGACTCTTGGCCTTTTGGAGGCTTCTCAGGTAAATGGGAAGGTGAGGTGTGACAGGGTTAGGACTGAAAGCTTCTCTCAGAAGAGACTCACTGGGCACTGAGACTCTGATATCTCTCCCAGGGCTTTAGAAACGTAGGATCAGCTTTGACCAGACTCCATCCTATCTTCACCTCTAATGACTTTATTCCCAAGGCCAGAGAGTTTTCTGTCTGGAATGACTCTCCTCATTGGCCTTCCTGGTTCTCTTCCTGGGAGAACTTTCATGGTCACTGACCATTGGCAGGTGCAGTCCCCACCAAACCAGCTCTCTCTGCTTGGTCAGCACCAAGAAGGCCCTGGCACAGGGATCCTTGCCGTAAGGCACCTTCGCATAGACGGTTCCCTGTGCCCTCACATCAAATGTTGTATAAACATGTCTCTTTTAGTTAACACAACTATAAAGACAGGATAGACTGCATTAGCCTAATTTTAAAATTATGGTCTTTTTATTCAGGTTTTTATTCTATTCAAGTTATTATCATTCTTTGGAACCTTATTATCTCTTGAAAAATAGGCAAATTAGGTCTTAAGAATTTGAAATTCAAGCGGTGTATATCTACCCAGGCTCATCACTACATTTATTCATACATAAAGCATTCCAATTAAGGTAAAATCATATAAAACACGATTTGGAGATACCTACTAATGCAGCTGCTAATAACACTCAGGACGTATCCATGCCCACGTGTGAGTTCAGGCAGCATGTTACAGGCAATGAATGCAATTGATTTGTTGGTGGTAAGGGACCTGTGTTTCCGTTTCTTCTCCTTCATCAGAGAAAATAAAAGTTTATTCTAAGGACAAGAACTTCAGAGAATAACAGTGTGTGCCTCATTAAAAATGAGAAGCAGAGAAAGATATGATTTATCATCCACAGAATATATTTTAAAGAGACCATGAGCACATTTATGTAAATAGAAATCATGTTTTACGGTGTATCTATTAAAAATGTAACCTGAGGAAAAAATAGCTGAAACCTATTTAATGTGATTCAATTAATTGTTTGAATTACTTTATAGCAGAATTGACAGCGAATATTTGTACGTGGAAGGTGATTCTGTTGACACCAGACATCTTGCACAGCATACTGAGCGCTGAATTGATTTGGTATTCATGCGATGATTAGATGATTCTATCGTATCTTAATACCAGTAGGGAGGAAGAGTAATTTGAAAACTTAAATGTCAAAACCCAAGGGGCATTCCTGTCATTTTAGGGACTTCTGAATTCTAAAAGTGAAGTTGATATTTCATAATTTTTTTCTGTGAACATTGCTAGTTACACAGCAGAATTTCATTGTTTCAATGTATGCATTTCAGGCGTCATGGGTTTCAAGTACATTGGGTTTCTGGTTTACTGAGCTTATAGAAAGAAACTGCCAGTTTACTTCGTGGGTGTTCAATGGCCGACCCCACTGCTTCTGGATGACAGGCTTTTTTAACCCCCAAGGATTTTTAACTGCAATGCGCCAGGTAAGAGCTCTGATTTGCACCTGTTGTTTTCTTATGATGTTCTTCTACAAGGTTTTCTTCTGCCAGTATAGTTTTAAAGACTATAATGAGACAGAGAATGGCTGTCTCTCTTTGGCCCCAGCAATGACATTGTCCTGAAAGTAAACACAGCAACTTTTTCTCAGGCTGCTAGTTTGAATTTCAAAGTATTTATTTGGCATTTTTATATTTGATATGATTTGATACTTCTTTTTAAAGTGTAAGTGCTTAAATTAAGACATGGGTATTGTTTATGAGAGAATCTTTTTAACTTTTTAAGTGCAATTTTTCTTCCTTTGAATTAGGGTAATTTGGGCTTCCACTTTCATTGCTGTTATGCTCTTTATGTTAAGAGCACCCTTAACCTTCACCCTTTGCTCTTGTTCTTGTCCTGAGCAGGAAATCACTCGGGCCAACAAAGGCTGGGCCTTAGACAATATGGTGCTTTGCAACGAGGTCACCAAGTGGATGAAGGATGACATTTCTGCCCCTCCCACAGAGGGTGTCTACGTCTATGGCTTATACCTTGAAGGTGCAGGCTGGGACAAGAGGAACATGAAACTCATTGAATCCAAACCAAAAGTGCTCTTTGAATTGATGCCCGTCATAAGGATTTATGCAGAAAACAACAGTAAGTTGTCTTGGGCGTTCAGGGAAGGTGGGCATTATCGGATTGGATAATGTGATAAACACAAGATCTCATTATTCTTGCTATCACGTGAGGATTTTACTATTTTATCAACTTCACATTTGCACCCATGTTTACTGACTGCTAGGCACTCTTTTGAGTGTTATTGGGAGGCAAAGTTTCTAGATAGTTCTTCCCTATCTACTAAAGCAGGTAAAATATATACAGATACTCATGAAACATTAGCTGTTGAGATAAGGAGCAAGTGTTTGCAGGAGTTACCAGATGGTAGGAAAGGAAGGTGGGTGGGATGGGTAGAGTGGGAAGAAGAGGTCAGAGGCGGGGTCTCAGGAACAGGGGCTGGACAGGACACAGAAGGGCGGAGAGGATGCGGTGGGGCAAGTGGTAGAAGGAAGGCTTTCTCGGCAGGACCACTCAGGGCTCACTGGAGGTGCTGGCTCCACCAGCTTGGAGAGTTAAGCCAGGCTCGAAAAGCCAGATTGAATTCAGGGACATTTGGCTTCACCCAGTAGCTAGTGGTAAAATGCTGGATTCATATATGAGCCTGTGAACATAGCACGTCTATGAAGCACACATGATTTTTCACTTTGAAAAGTTCTGCCTGACAGATCTAAAAATATCTAAACTGGTTTCCACCATTGGCCTGATGTGTTCTGGAGGCTTCTGATACATTTCACTCAGCTAATATCTCCTCAGCAATAGCTACCTTTCTACCTTTCAATTTTTTAAAATAAAAATTGCATATATTTAAGGTGTAGAACATGATGTCCTGATACAGATATACCTGTATGTGGTGAAATGATCACTATAAGCCATACACTTTGGAGGTGGCCACGATAGTGGATCCCAAGGAAATACTAAAACACAGGAGATTCTTCTTTAAACAAGTAAGGAGTAGACAATTTCTCTTGGAAACAGCTTCTAGTATCCCCATCCCTTAGATAAATATCAAATTTGGAAACGTGGGTCAAGGAAAGAGAGTTCATAACTATGAATATTTCTCTTTTAAGCAAATATTTGCTGAGTGTCTAATATATGCCAGCCACAATCTTAGGTGCAAAGGACACAAAGATAATGATGAACCGGATCGTGCCCATAAGGGCTTCCCTCTAGTGAGGGAGACTTACAAGTAAATCAGTAATTAAAATAGAACTTGACACATGTTGGACATACACTCAGGATGCTCGGGAAGTCTGTGAGATTAGTAGAGATTGCTTCTGAGAAGTGCTTTGAGGTTAAGAACCGGGTGTAAGAGGAGTTGGCGATAGACTTTTCTTGGCAGAGGCGACTAACCTTAGCTCACTCAATCATTCAGTGAGTATTTAGCTGGTAGTGGCCACCTGCCATTCTCTATTCAGTTGTTGGGGATGCGACAGTGAAAGAAGACCAGGCAGAATCCCTGTTCTTAAGGAGCCCAGTGTCAAGGAGGGAAGGGCAGCCCAAAAAGAGGCAAATACAGTTGATCCAAGGATTTTGTACTTAGGAATTCACCTCTCCTCAGAAATTCATCTGTAATGCTTGTGGCTTGGTTATTTGCAGGGGTTCACAAAACAGCAAAAAATGTGAGTCTCCCGACCGGCATGTTCCCACCTGAGGTTGAATAGGTGACACCCTGCCTTCTCACTCCACTCATGCTGTAAACGGGTGTCCTAAAATAAGGTTATGTATTGATGGGTTGATGCAAATGTCACAGGAAACTGCCCTGTCTATATTTCCCCTTGGAGCAGTGGCTCAGCAGTTGCTAATTCAGTGTTCACAGAGATTCTACAGACATAAGTCCCATGATAATGACTGTTGACTATACATGAACATACTGGCTTTAGACAGCTCTTTTTTATGAAGAAAACACACACATGCTATGCCAGGGAGCAGATGGTTTAAGGGCTTGAGGAGAGGCTCGCTGAGGAGGGAACACTGAGCTGAGATTCGGGTGACAGAGGGCACCTCTGCTAATATCCAGGGGCAAAGGTAAGGGTGCAAATGCATGAGGTAGCAATGGATAGGCTGTGTGGGAGGAACAGAAAGATGGTGCATGAAGGCAGAGGAGCCTGTGAAGAAAGCTGGGCGTCAGGAAAGAAACAGGAAGGTACTCTGCACGGTCTTTGACTCATGGCATTGCTCCACATACCCCGAGTGAATCCGACAGAATAAACGTGTCTGTTTGAGCCCGGGCAAGCACGCTGCCTGCGGCTTCGTGTTTATTGGGTGGTGTGAAGACCTGAGGCCGTGGTTATTTTAGAGAAATAATAATTAAGTGTTCTTTTAACCAAAATTAATATTTTAGAAATCTTGCTTTATCATATCACTGGATCCAGTCCACCTGTTGCAAAAACATTTCCCTTATAAAGTAAAAGAAAAATCTTCCTCACATTCAGTTAGGTGTTACTTTTGTATATCTGGTGACTAAGCGGTAAAAATCCATTGGAACATGACTTTGAACATCTCAGCATGATATTAATAAAATAATAATTTTATAATACAGGCACTTCTTTATTATTTAAGAACACATTTTTATAGAAGAATTGTACTCACCCTGCTGGGAATTAGTCAGCGGTGAGGCTCATTAGCAGCAGGTTAGGAGAGGAAATAAAAAGCAAAGGAAAAAGTGACAAATTTCAAAGCACTGAAAAAAAAAAACAAAGAAAAACTTTTCTTCTTTTTTCTTTTTCTTTTTCTTTCTTTGGTTTCAATAAGAGTTGATGCAGACTTGTTTTGCCTAATAGCTTTGTTGCTGGAGAAGTGTTTTTTAGCAATGAAAAACTAAAATTCCACTGCTCTTTTCATACTATAAATCTAATTTTCATTTAATTTTGATAACTGAATAAGGCTCCAATTGAGATAAGGAGGTGTAGCATCATGAAAGACCAAAGGACACTCCAAAAATACAGTGCTTTAAAGTTAAAATTCTTGGGGCATCTGGGTGGCTCAGTCGGTTAAACATCTGACTTTGGCTGAGGTCACGATCTCACGATTCATGGGTTCGAGCCCCGTGTTGGGCTCTGTGCTGACAGCTCAGAGCCTGGAGCCTGTTTCAGATTCTGTGTCTCCCTCTCTCTCTGACCCTTCCCTGCTCATGCTATCTCTCTCTCTCTCAAAAATAAATAAAACATTAAAAAAATAAAGTTAAAATTCATATAATAAATTGTTTCCCTGTTAACATGAAGGGCAATTTTTCGTTTAAATAATTCATCATTGAATTTTCCATACAAGACTGGTTTGTCTTAAAAAGAAGTCTAGGTATTTATTTTGACTTTAGAAGTTGAGTAACGTGTCCCCAAATGCTTATTTTATTCATATTTCTTATTAGGACATCATGAGAGAGTCACCCAAACAGTATGAAATTCACCAGAAGGGCAAAGCTTCCCATATCAGCTTAAGCTCCTCTGCCCTCAAAGGAAGTTGAAAAGAGGCAGCTATGGGAAAGAAATGTCTCCTTACAGATGACTATATAGATAGGGTGATGCTTCTACATGAACTTCAGTGCTGTAGCCCAGGTGATGGGAAAATGGTGATTAAAACATTGGGGGGAACAAAGCAAGACTCATATGAACCTTTGGCCAGTAGGGTGAGAAGGATCTCAGGGTCCCCACAGATAATAAGGAAAAAAGTGAAAAGTGTTTCTAAGAATATCTTTTGACCCCTCCTGATCCAACACTGTGCAGATATGGGGCTGGGGGTGGGAATAGCCCCATGGGGTGACCAGAAGGCGGAGACCTTCTGACTTTTGAGCCCCTTGGCATTTAATCCAATTTCAATGTGTAAACTTGGGACTCAGTAAACATCATGAGGAACATGAGTCTGGGAAATTTGTTTCAGTGAAAAGATGCGTGTGTGTATATGTGTGCATGCATGTGTGTGTACATGTGTGTGTGTGGAAAGAGAAAGAGGAGAAATCTAACACATCTTGGGTGTCTACTGCATTCTAGGCATTATACTTTGCCCGTCATTTGCATATATTAACTTACTTAATCTTTACAACTACTCTGTAAGGTATATCGTGCCTAATTTGCAGATGGGGAAATGTAGGTGAAGAGATGTATGTAATTTGCCTGCGATTCCCAGCTGCCAAACCTGGTATCAGAATCATGTTTGTCTGTTGTGGGATGAATGCAAACCTCTAACAATTCCTGTGACTATGCATTTAGGGAGTCTCTGTGTTGTTGGGGATGAAGCTTCAAAATGAAGGCTAAATTAAAGGGCACCTGGGTGGCTCAGTCAGTTAAGTGTCCCGTTCTGACTCTTGATTTTGGCTCAGATCATAATCTCATGGCTTGTGAGATTGAGTCCCATGTCCATGCTGTCAGCATGGAGCCTGCTTGGGATTCTCTCTCCCTGTCTCTGCCCTTCCCTGCTCGTTCTCTCTCTCTTTCTCTCTCTCTCTCTCTCTCTCTCTCTCTCTCTCAAAATAAACATTAAATGAGGACAGCTTCTTTGCATATTGAAGCCATGAGTTTATTTTTCTCAAGTACGTGATGAAGTAAACAGAGAAAAAACCAGTGCCTGTTTGGGTGAGAGTTCTCACTCCCTACGGCCTCCCTCCCTGCATGCTGCACACTAAAGGTGGTCACCTCCCCAGCCGGATGGAGTGGCACATGTTCTCCTATAAAGGACAGCCTAGATATATGGATTGCACTTCTGGTTTTATCACCCTATTTATTAATCGCGTGGCTTTGGAGGAATCTCTAATAAGCCGTATTTTGAAGTCACTCATCTGGTGATCTCCAGCTCATTTTCACATCTTCCTGCAAAGACATAGAAGTAGGCACACACACGTTAAATCCCAACTGTTGCTGAGATTCAGAGCATAGACTCTGGAGCCATTCTGGCCAGGTTTGATTCTTAGCCTATCACCTACAGCCTTGTAACCTTGGACGGACAGCTCACCTCATTCTGTTCCAGTTTTCTCGTCTGCAAAATGGATTTAATAACAGTACCCATGCCATAAGTTTGTTAAGAGCATTAAATGAACAATGTCTAGCACCTAGTTATTGTACAATAAATAATTTTGTTATGATTACTATTATTAATACATTAGCTCACATGTTTGTTGAGGGATGAAAAGAAATACATTAAGAGTGCACTATTTAATCACTTAAATGTTATGCGAGAAGAGGAGTTGAATAAAGGAATGACTTAAAGGTGATCTAGAGAATCGCTGTGTGACTTGGTTGTTTGGATATTGGAAGAAACGTATGATATAATGACACACTAGCATTTGGATGAAAAATGTAGGCTAGAGAGGGAAGTGACATAGTTGGAAAATAAAACTCCCTCAAGGTGTCTTATTAAAAGCTTTTGGATCCTAAAGCATAGAGCTCACCAATTTAGACAGCCTCTTTTCTCCACTCCTCCTTCGGGAACCCTGAGGCTTTAAACATGTTTAGCTGATTTGTTCTGCCTCCCTAGAATGTGTATTTTTGTCTTCAAAGTTATTTGTCTAACCAGGGCTAATGGTTTTGAATCACCTGTTTACATGGTTATTCAGTGTCTGTCAGGACTTTGACTATGAAATTTTATTTTCAGTGGTTTCTAATCCTGCTGCAGAAGTTTGCTTCATGCTGTGACTTGGCATGGGCACCATCAGTTCTGAAGCAATCAAAAATAAATAAAATTGGGTAAATACATCAGAGAATTGTTTTTCACCTGCTTTTTGAAAAGAATGCTATTTCCCTCCCAATTCTTCTTTTCTTTTGGGATTAAAATCCAAGCAGTCAAATACTCCCCAAGGTATAAGTATTATAATTATCATTTGGTTCAAATGTGAGACTCCAATGGGTGACTTTAAGATTTATGATGTTAGTCAAATTTGTATCAAGAAGAACGATATTTAACATTTATTACATATTTACGGATCCCAGGATTAAAGGAATTAAGTCTATCCATCAGTATTATTAGTATTAACTACACTTTGTGAGTTCACTGCCATTCACTTATTTCATCAGAAGTTTTCACATATTTGCCTAATAATTATTACTAATGATATTCCCATGATACTTTAAGAAATAACACATAGACCTAAAAGCTAGATGTTACAGAATTAGGTGTTACATTAATTTACATTGTTTCTAATGATTAACGTCATTAGATTAAGCTAACACATAGTTTTAAATTACTATAAAATATCTATGAGTTTGTTTGAGAACAGAGATCCTTGACCTTGGCATTATTGACATTTTTTGTCCAGATATCCTTTGTTGGGAGGGGTGGTCCTGTGCATTATAGGGTGCTGCCAGCATCTCTGGTCTCTACCCACTAGAGGCCACTATCAACTGTAATAACCAGGAATGTCTCTGGATGTTCACAAACGGCCCCCAAGAGTAAAACAATCTTTGGTTAAGAAATGCTGCTTTAGAATGTTTACTTTATATTGAAACTTATGTATAATACTATCATATTCAAGTGTTTAACTTCTTCCAATAAAATTAATTATAATGGAGGTATAAAAACACATGGCATAGGGGTGCCCAGGTGGCTCAGTCAGTTAAGTTCCCAACTTTGGCTCAGGTCATGACCTTGGGGTTTGTGAGTTCGAACCCCACATCGGGCTCTGTGCTGACAGCGCCAAGCCTGGAGCCTGCTTCAGATCCTGTGTCTCCCCCTCTCTCTGTCCCTCCCCCACTCATGCTCTGTCTCTCTTTCTCTCTCAAAAATGAATAAACATTAAAAAAACTTAAAAAAAAAGAACACATGGCATAGCAGGTTGACTATTTTATTGGATCAAAAAATGAGATCTTAATTTCAGGTAGTGGCTGGCTTTTGTAATTTCTTAGAAAAAAATTAATGAGCAAGTTAGTTTTGGGCATTAAATTCAGTAACTTCAATATATTGACATTGCATGTAGAGAGTTACTTTTGCCATGTTTCAGTGCCCATGTGTGTCACACAAATTCACCAAAGCAAAGTTATCCTCTTCGTTAAATGTGTTTTCGTCTCAATGCTTCCATGGAGGTCATTTATAATACTGGCCTTCCAGAGGAGTACAACGATGGGTGCAGACACAGTGTTTGTGCTGAAACAATTTGTAATCTGGAAGAGAAGAGGAAATGATGTACTGCTTCCCGAGATGGATGTTTTGAGATGTGCAGATAAACTACGTGAGCAGTGTAATTTAACAAGGAGCTGATGCAACTTGAATTTCAAGGCTACTCAGTGCAGAGGCTTCTTCCAAAGCCTAATTTAGTATTTGGAAGTTACTCTTTCTTAAAGCCCTGAGCACCCCCCCTCCCCCCCCACTCCATTGTATATAAGTATAAGGACTCACAAGACCGGATCTGTCCCTGATCATGGGATTTCCAAGACTGGAGAGAGAGAGTGAGCCTTTGCTTAGGGATGAATGCATTAGAAAGGATCTTTGGAAGGTTGACTTTCATTGCATATGCAGTTTTGGAAACTCCATGTACTCATCTACTCCAAAAGGACAGATTGCATCTCCGGAAGTGGAACTGTGTCATGGCTCTCTGCCTCTCAGCCACTTCTGTTCTCTGCACTCATGGATAGCCCACAGCCCGTGATAAGAGTGGGCAACATCCCCTGTCCTGTGATTTCAAGTGTAGTTTAGACTATGACACAGGGAGTTGAGGGCAGGGTTTTGAAATAATAATCATAATGTGAAACAGTAGTGAACACTGGTGCTGGACATCTGATTAGAAGTGACAGGTGCCTTGTGCCAAAGGGAAGCCATGAAGGAAAAACGGAGAGAGTGTGCACGCACAAGACATTGTGGGGAGGTGAAGGAGAAAGGGTGTATGGACAGGTGGGAAGGAAGCAGCCAGAGGTTCATGGCCATAGCATGTGGACAGGGTTACTGTCAAGGACATGGGACAAGGCACCAACAGCATAAATCCAAAGACATCTGGGTGTTTTGTCACACCCACTGGAAACCTGCAATGCTTCATCTGTAAGGATCGACCAACCTCAGAAAGAATTTCTCTCATTCTACCAAACCTTTGGAATGATCTGTAGAATGCACAAATTTGGCTCTGTGCTGTTTGGTCTGCTTAAAATAAAAATTCACCAAGTTTTTTTTTTTTTTTATGATTTTTTTGTAGCCTTAAGAGATCCTCGGTTTTATTCCTGTCCTATTTACAAGAAGCCAGTCCGAACGGACTTGAACTACATCGCTGCCGTGGACCTCAGGACGGCCCAGGTCCCTGAACACTGGGTGCTCCGGGGGGTTGCCCTACTCTGTGATGTCAAGTAACATAGGGTGTGTCCCCCACCAATACTTCAGACAATGCAGGATCTGAATTATCCTAACTTTTACTTTTCTGTGAATGCTGGACAATTTGTAAATCAGGTTGACCATGTAGTTCATGAGCTGGTTAGCTTTTCTCTACTCCTTTGTTGGATGCTTAAGTACATGTAACCTGCTTCATCCTTAATAACCAATCACTGTGTTTGCTGAAGAGCTATTTGGTGATTGAAAAGAAAAATTTACAACTTCCTAATGATGTGCGGCCCTCAAATCCACAGTAATACATTCAGCTCTAAGGACTCAGTAAGTTAAGCTGACATTTCCTTGAAATGAAGGGATTATCCTTCTGCTAATGTGGTTCTGGTGACAGCCCCGTTCTATAAGGTAACACGGCAGGTTTATGCTGATTTTGCTTCCATGGCCTTTTGCA
Organism: Hyaena hyaena; assembly: GCF_003009895.1. Taxonomy (NCBI): domain Eukaryota; kingdom Metazoa; phylum Chordata; class Mammalia; order Carnivora; family Hyaenidae; genus Hyaena; species Hyaena hyaena. The sequence continues at coordinate 341,431 of NW_024081348.1, forward strand.
TTTAGGTCAGGTTAAGAGATTTGTTTTCATGGCTAAAACAGCCAATTGGAAAGACCTTTCTAAAAATGGAAAGAAATAGAAGAATGGACTAGGAATGTGAATAGAGTAAACAATTCATGTAATCCTATAGAATGAACCTATAAAATAATGTTCAACCCTGCTGATAATCAATAATGAGATATGAACTGATATTTGTTGTAATAAAAAATAATTAAAGCTGAAAATGAATCTTGGTGGGGTCTTTGTAAAAGTGACGCACTCAGAGATTCCCAGAGTGATGTAAATCAACCCATCCTTTTTGTAAAACAATTAAATAACCAAGCACAGAAAGAACCATAAATATGTTCACAGGCTTTGATCCTTGTTGTCTCTCCCAGAAACTGATACCAAGAAACAATTTAAAAGACTGAAATAAGTTACATATCAAAATGTATTTAATAACAGAAAACAGTGCAAACGCCCTCCACATTCAATAAGGAGCCTATGCTTAGGGAAGTTAGGGTGTGTGAGGCAGCCATGAAAAGCAGGATGGAAGAAGTCTTAACATGCAATGGCAAACACGTACTATGGAGTGGAAGATACAGCTAGGAAAATATCAGGTTGACTTGAAAAGGTGTAATGACTGGAAGAAGAAACAGACAAAAGACAGGAGTCAGATGGTGTGTGGGGATGCCATGTGGGCCTCGATTAATGAAGAAAATGCTAACCGAGGAATTTTTCATATACTTCTACTTTAAATCCTGGTTATAAAGGAGGAACTGCTTCATCTATAATTTATTGGCTAGAAAACTTGGTCAGTATTAAATTAGGATTGTGGTCTACAAACGTTTGGTTCACTTCAGGTCAGCCTAACTTCGTGTTGCCGGTGGTAAAGGGTTTCATAGGGAGGAAGGGCTTCGAGGAGGCAGGTGTGGGTCCCTCTCATGATGCCTCGCTCTGGGACAAGAATCATTTTATGCTAATTTTGGTCAGAACCAGGCCTGGGGGGGTCCAGGTGATGCCCACCCATCTTGGATGGTACTGTTTTCATTTGAGCAGCTTCTTTTGGTCTGAATTGACATATACCAGTTAATTGTGTGAATTGTGGTAAAAACAATCATTTTATTTTGAAGAACACATAATGGAAAGATAGCAATGATGTGAACTAAGAAATAGCTGTTAATGAGTGTCTGAATTGTAATAGCTATTTCTTAGCAAGGAGGCTAGTATCCAGAAATAAGCTTTCAAAACCGATTTCTTACCAAGTAACTTGAAAATGTGTAATTCGGGGCGCCTGGGTGGCTTAGTCGGTTGGGCGTCTGACTTTCGCTTAGGTCATGATCTCGCGGTTCGTGGGTTTGAGCCCCGCGTCGGGCTCTGTGCTGACTGCCAGCTCAGAGCCTGGAGCTTGTTTCAGAGTCTGTGACTCCCTCTCTCTCTGACCCTCCCCTGCTCATGCTGTCTCTCTCTCTCCTAGAAATAAATAAAAAAACATTTAAAAAAAAAAAAAACATTTATAAAAAAAAAAAAAAAAAAAGAAAATGTGTAATTCATCTTATTTTGTAATACTCCTCTTGGTGTGTATGACCAAGCCTTTGAGACCCAGAGTAGAAAAGGACACCGTGAACACAACTAGAAACTTCTAGGGACTAATTGAACAAGGTATGTTGCTGAATCAGTGAAGAGGAATGAAGCCCCTTACTCCTCTACCTCCATCACCTCCCACCCACTGAAGGGCTCTCAGCATCTACTGAATTGGGGGGCAGGGGAGGGCCAACCCACTGGAACTTCTAGGTAATGGAGAGAGTCGCTGACTTCTTGCATGAGGAGAAAGTACAGCAAGTGTCCTGGTGCCATTGCAGAGTGATCGAGCAGTCGTTTTCATCATTGCAATATTGATTAATTTACAAAATTTCTTGGGGCTCCTGAATGGCTCAGGTCATGATCTCGTGGTTTGTGAGTTTGAGCCCCACATCAGACTCTCTGTTGTCAGCACAGACCCTGCTTCAAATCTGTCTCCCCTCTCTCTGTCCCTCCCCAACTTGCGCACTCTCTCTCTCTCAAAAATAAAAAAAAAAAACTTAAAACTTTAAAAATATTAAAAATTAAAAATAAATCTTCTTAAGTGTGTCTGATATCTGTGTGTCAGGCACTATGGTGCATGCAGTGGTAGAATGATGGTGGGGGAAAACATGGTCCCATTCCCTGATTTCATGGACTTCACGCAAGAAGACAAGACACAGAAAATAAGTGATTATTCAGGTACGTAACTTCATATGATCTGTGTGTGATTGTATAATATGACGTGTGTGAGGGACAGAGAAGAAGTTATGAAGATTGGGAGTGTAGTACTCTGAAGGAAAATGCTGGATGCTATGAGTGAGAGGAGCGAGGGGGACCATGACTATTCAGGTGTCATGGATTAGCAGGCAGAAGCCACACTGCAGTGTTCCCATTTATTTTTGACCGAAGACACAAAATGTAACAGCAGCAAGGAGCTGCCACTGTTCTGGGTTTTCCTGGTCCTCTGGTTCTCCTGTGCCGTGTGCAGCTGTCAGTGACTCCCTCTGTGCAACTAAGATCCTTCTAGAAAGGAGCAAAAGAGAACACTTTGCCACATTAGAACCTGTTCTGTGTGGGACTTACATCGCCATCCCTCTTACCTCCAGCCTCTCTGAGCTTCTCTGTGAGGAAATGTTGGCAAGTATGGAACCAATTCAGCATCAGCGAGGCCAGGTCCCTTCAGGGGACGTGGCAAAGCCACAGGTGTTCTTGAGCCGCTTCTTCACCAGGGACACTCTTTCCCTGCAGAGAACTGATTTGATGGGGCCCCAAGAAAGGGCAGCTCTGGAGAGGTGACATATAAATTTAGAACTGAGGAAAGGGAAAGCATCTCAGATCGACAAGTGCTGGGGACTTAACATGCTTGCTCCCTAATGAGAGGAAATGAGCCCAGTGCCGGAAAGGATGACAAGAAACCCAGCCTGGAATGGAGGGCTGAGGAGAGCTGCTTCCTAAATGACATTTCAAGCCTTGTTTGACTGCTACCAGCCACAGAGTAGTGGCTGATGGAAATCATGTTTCTAAGTCACTGGAGTGCAAAGGACTGCTTGGTGTTAAATGCTATTTGTGATGGAAAAGTCTTGTAAAGAAGTCAACACTAGGTGAGAGGATGAGAAAAACCACAAATGTTATAGTTAAATAGCTTGCAGGATTCTCCAGTGTAGATGAAATGCAAAGCATCGGTAATATCTTTACCAGTGCTAATTTCTGTTCAAAAGTGTAGAATTATAAAAACTTAGCTGTGTTAATGTGTACTGATATTGTAGTTTACAGATTTCTTGCAGCACAAAAATCTTTAGTTGTGATAGAAGTAATTATATGTATATATATGAGCAATTTTCTCTTGGAGACATTATTTTCCCTCCCTGCCCCTAAATTTGCTGTTTTCCCCCCATGTTTGGCCCCAGTGAGCTCCATAATTACTTTTACATTTTAAATACATTTCTCTTGCAAGTACTCAGAGTGATTTTTAAAAATGATATTGTGCAACTGATGACTGTTGATGGGTAGCCCTCGGCAATACATTAAAATGATGCCTCTTAGGGTAAACCAATGGTGCACTTATATTCACAATATGGTCCCCCAGATTGGGTGAATGCTTTGGAAGACCAATAAACAAATCAGTAGGTGATGAAAACATGAGGAAATCTAGTAGTTCCAGCTTGTAATTTTTGTACCGTTTTGTTGTAATAAGTTTCAAAGTTTGCACATTCTGCACAATTGATGGACATCTGTTGTACCCACCGTGGGATGTTGAGAGTCCACACATACCTCCACAGTGAAGAATAGGAGAGAGTTCAAGGTCAGCTTTAGAGTCAGAGATGAGCTTGGCTCAGACCCTGAATCCATGAGCATGTTCTTGCCCATCTTAAATGGTGACTCTAATTCTGTGTTGCATTTGAGACACAATGAACCTGATCGATACAAGAGGGGAACGTGTTGCTGGTCCAATCTGCATCCCAGGGGATTTTCTGGTTCTGTTCTTCTGCCTGGAAAAGCTATACCACAGAGCAGCTGGACAGACTTGTGAGTTGGATCCTATTGTTTCATTTAGATGAGAAGAAATTAAAACATAGAGATTAGGTGGGAAGGAAGGAAGCTGAGGGAAGGAAGAGTGGGATTCGGTGGTGGATAAGAAGGACGGTCAGGTTTCTTTTCCTCATACATTGTTATAATGCAATTATTAGCAGTCATTCTGGTGATCAAGACAATGAAGTAGTAAATGAGCCTTTAAAAAAGAGCTCTTTTGGGGCACTTGGGAAGCCCAGTCAGTTGAGCATATGACTATTGATTTCGACTCAGGTCATGGTCTCAGGGTCATGGGATAGAGCCCCTCATCGGGTTCTGCACTGAGCATGGAACCTACTTAGGATTCCGTCTCTGTCTCCCTCTACCCCTCTCACCCCCACTCCTGTTCTCTCTCTTTCTAAGACAAAATGAATAGCTTTTTTATCCCCTGGATTTCAAGTTTTTATTACAAAATGCCTACAGTGTTATGATCTAATATAATTTCAGTGCCTTAAAGGATAGAATCTCAGGTTTTATAAAAAGTTCTATCAGCTCCTCCCTCTGAGGAACAGCCATCACACCACAGTGCGAATTTGACTGATGACGCTTCCTGTGCGCTCTCTGTGCCTTCTCTGATTTAGGACTCCATTTAGTTTCCCAGGGCTCTGGATTTATAGGCAAACTTAATTGTTTCCAAGTTTGAGTTTATGTTGGGTGGGTACGGGGCCAAGATTTGGTGCCTTATTCCTTCTTTAATTTGAACGCCAAATACCATATTTCATTGCGCTCTACGTTATATTGCTCCTTGCTGTGCATCACGTGGACCGTGCCAGGATATACTGTGTGGCACAATGCTCTGCCCCTACTCTGCTAAGGTTTTATGGTTGCTGTTAATATCTTTCTTCGTGTGTCTTCTTCGCTTAGGCTAATGTGCGTAACATTCGTATCAAACATAATCACAAACAGAGTTGCCTGGAATGCCAGTTAAGCTTTCCCCACTAGTCTGTGAAGGAGTCAGTTTTAAGAAGGCCACACATTGTTCACAAGTACTTGAGAAGGGAGACAGATTAAATGTGATAGAGGACATGCAAGAGACTACCTGGAAAGTCACAGAAAGGGGAGACTTACAAGGATTATGAAGTAAAACCTGTGCTCTCACTGATAGTGAGCACTCCCGTTTACAGTGGATGCAGTTTAAAATCCATTCTGTGGAGCCTGTGCTTGCTCCACTTGGCCCACTATGAGGTATCCATTTATAATTTATTTATGCAAATACTTAGAACAAATCCCTGGGGGCCTATAGAAAAGGAGCTTATAAAACATTTTAGTGTTTTATCATTTGGAAAGTGATCATCTGCATGGTCCCAGTGAAACTTTTTTTGCCATTCTAGTGAATAGTGAAAATGTTTTTAGTGTCTCAGGAACATAATAAATTGCTATTGTTCACATCTTACATCCCCTGATGCATTGTCCCTCTGATCTTGAAGACTTATTAGGACTACAAATGAGGAACTTTATAAAAAATGGTCACTGTAAGCTGAATCGTATTCTTGGAAAACAAAAATCTTTTTCTAGTTATTTTTTAAATGATTTTATTTATTTTGAGCGAGAGAGAGAGCTCTCATGAGTGGCGGAGAGGCAGAGAGAAAAGGGAACACAGGATCGAAGCGGGCTCTGTGCTGATAGCAGAGAGCCTGGTGTGGGGCTCGAATTCACAAACCATGGGATCATGACCTGAGCCGAAGTTGGATGCTTAACCGACTGAACCACCCAAGTGCCCCTTTTTGGGGGGTATTTTGATTGTGCTAGAAAATAGGAAATTGTGCATTTTTTGGAACTATCACTAATGAATATGTCTAGTTTGCTCTCGCCTACTTTGGTTTTTGTTTGTTGATTGTTTTCCTAAACTTTTTTCCCCATGCTAGACATTTAGCAACAGGTTTCAGTGGAGAAAACACATTATTTGACCCGTATTGATACAAGGTAAGGATGGCGAATTTGTAGATAAATCTGGGCTGAACATAAAATAGTGAGACAACTTTTTGAAGCTGATATTGGAGGTATGGAATCATTGCACGTTTAATTATTCTGATCCTTGTCAACACTATCACATTTGCTTTTAGATGTAAGTATACTATTACTTATATAAATATGTATTATGTACAATACAGGAACAAATATGAAATGTTCAAAAATCAACATCTTGTCTGTGAATGAAAATCAACTAGCTGATTTCAGGAAAGTTTATATCCCTCTTTTATATTATATGAGTGGGTCTTTAGATGATGAGGAATCATCTGGGAATTAAATAGATCTTTAGCAATATAATTTCATGCCAGCCCCTTCCTACTTTATAACAATACAGCTTATGGGGAAATAGGACACCAGACAGACCCTTGTTATACTGTCGCCATTGGTGTGGGTCTGCGTCTTGATGCGGTGACATCCTCATGATTCTACTGGGATAGAGTCCCTGGCACACAGTCTCTGCTCCAGGGAAGCACTTATGGGGAGTCTTGGCCTTACAGGATCTAAGGCCTCTAATATAAATCCCAAGATGGTTATAGTCTTCTGTAGACTGGGACAAGCCATTGCCAAGTTGTGAAACCCTCAGATTGTGTCTTTGCATAAAGACTCTGTCCTCTACCTTGCTATCACCTTCAGTTATAGCCTTGGCTCTCAACAGCTTGAACTGATGATGATGTACGATGAGGTGTCCTGTGAGGACCACTGGCATTTAGACTGAGATCTAGACTTAAAGAGACCTTTGCATCCAATGCTTCCCTGGCCTAGACTATTCTCTTGCCCTTCCAGAAACACAGCCAAGGTTTTCACAGAAGCATCTTTATAAAGTGGGGCCTCAATGGCCCCTTGATATTACAGGTTGTCTTTCAAATTTAACTCCATGTTAAAAGGACGACTCTGCATATTGCATAGGAGACTGCCCATGACAGAAGCTGGAGGTTCAAACCTATCCTGGCCTATTTCAATAGAATTATTATTACTACTATTTTCTTCTAAAATGAGAAGTTCAGGAATGCCCAAACCAAATGGCACCCCAGGATGATAGTTGTAAACCTGGAATCTCCCAGACTAATCAGTCACTCCATTTGGTCATATCCTTTGGGCTCCAATCAGCTCACTAAAAGCTCTGTTAACCATGAGCATCACTGTGCATAATCATGACACTGGTCACTAGGCATAGGCACAGAGCCCACTCTGAAACAAAGTGTTCATGGGAAGGCGTCAGAGGTTCTAAGTGAGGATGCTAATACCACCCTCCCCCCAACTCATGCCCCCATACCAAGCCCTTACTTTCAGCTCTGCTCAGTGGAAGGTTCTAGTTTTCCCACCTTTACCATTTACATGCCCAGCTCAAATCACCTCGTGATGGCTATCAACAACAGATATTGGATTGCAAAGTTATCACTTTTGTGTATTTTTATTTTACTTTATTTTTTGTAAGTTTTATTTATTTATTTTAAGAGAGGCAGGGACAGTGCAAGTGTGGTAGGGGCAGAGAGAGAATCCCAAGCACACTCTGCCCTGCCAGCAAAGAGCCAGACGGGGGTTTGAACTCACAAAACCACGAGATCATGACCTGAGCCAAAACCAAGAGTCTAATGCTTAACTGACTGAGCTACATAGGCACTGCTGTGTATTTTTTTAACCTTAATTTATTAAAATAAAGGTTCTTTACCCTGGCTGTATCATAGAGTCATTTGGAGACCTTTAAAAAAATATTGCTGCCAGAGCCTCACTACAGTCTAATAAAGCCAGAGTATCTGGGGGAGGGCCTGGTTCTCCCATGAAAGCAGCTCAGAGCCAGAATTCCTATCTGAAAGTATAAATGAGGGGTGCCTGGGTGGCTCAGTCAGTTAAGTGTCTGACCTCAGGTCATGATCTCATGACTTGTGAGTTCGAGCCCCACGTGGGGTTCTGTGCTGACGGCTCAGCTCAGAGCCTGGAGCCTGCTTCAGACAGGTTTTGTGTCTCCCTCTCTCTCTGCTCCCCACCTACTCACGCTCTATCTCTCTTTCTCAAAAATAAACATTAAAAAACTTTTAAAAAGTATAAATGAGTGCAGACTATTGCTGCTCATCAATAAAGTTACTGGGAAACTTCTGTTTGCGGTTCAAACAGCTTAAAGCAATTACATAACTAAAGAGAATTGAGAGGGAAAAATACCTTTAAAAACTGGTATTGACTATTTTCCATATTAATACTCTCTTTTAGTCTCTAACTTTCAAATCTTTATTATAAAACACATTGCTGAATTCTGTATCCTCTGTGAACCCAAAGGCAAAAAGATTATTTTCTGAAAAATTGAAAAGATTGTAATTATGAGACTGAGTGGCTTATGGGTTTAATGAATTCTTTTATCTTATTTATATTTACATTGGAGGGTTTGTGGCAGAGTATATTTTAATGGACTTTTGCAGCCTTGTTGGGGAGTAATTGAAAATTAAAAATTGTATGTATTCAAGGCAGACAACCGAATGATTTGGCATTTGTACACCTTGTGACACAATCACCATACTCAAGTTCATCAGTGTATCCATCACCTCACAGAGTTCGCCTCTTTGTTTTGTGCCTGTGGTAAGAAATGCTATGAGAACATACCACACAAGTATTTATTCTTTATTAGACATGTGGTCCAATGCCCTCCATCAGTTTTCTTAGATTTTAATCTGCGTTCACATCACATAGGGATCTTGTTATAAAGGCAGATGATAATCAGTAGGGCCTGGATGGGACCCAAGGCTCTGCATATCTAGTGAGCTCCCAGATTGGTTCCAGTGCTGCTGATATGACACCACATAGCTTTGTGGACTTTGAAGCTCTGTTTTTACATACTTCTTCATTGTTTTGTAATAATTTTCTTTGTTTTAGGGATACTCCTTCTTCTGATATTTCTTTGTTTGATATTAATATTTCCACTCCAGATTTCTTTTGGTTATATTTTCCCATTCTTCTATTTTCTTCCTTTTTAACCTATCTATGCCTTTATTTTTAATTAAAAAAATTTTTTGAGTTTATTTCGGAGAGAGAGGGACAGAGCGTGAGTGGGGGAGGGACAGAGAGAGAGAGGGAGACACAGAATCCAAAATAGGCTCCAGGCTCTGAGCTGTTAGCGCAGAGCCTGATGTGGGGTTTGAGCTCATGAGCTATGAGATCATGGCCTGAGCCAAAGTCAGACGCTTAACTGAGCTATCCAAGGGAACTCTCTAAGTCTTTATTTTTAAAGTGGGCTTCTTCTGTGATTCAGTCTTGTTTTTCATAGAATCAGATTACCTCTGCCTTTTAGTTGGGGTATACTGACATTTATATTTCATGCAATTATTGATATGGTTTGATTTAAACCTACCATCTTACTATTTGTTTTCTACCTATTCCATCTCTTCTTTGTTCCTTTATTTCTGCCTGCTTTTGAGTGGAGTATTGTTTATGATCCCATTTGATCTCTAATATCAGCTTATTAGTTATAGGTCATTCATTTTTCTCTCTTGCTTCGAAGGATTTCTAGGGTGACCAATTCCCAGTTGGCCTTACCATTTCCTTCAGCTTGGTTAAACATTATACAGGTTTCTTCCTGACTCTGGGCCTCTGGACCTCCCTTTCGTTAAGAGCATTTACTTTACAAAACTTGTAATTATAAATGTTTTCTCTGCCCCTTTGAAATATATGTCTTTTTCAAGGACCTGGGAGACATCTCTTTGAAATGTAACCATTGAGAAAGGTAGAGATCCTCTGTCTCCCAGTCTCTGTGGGAGGGTAAGAGCCTAACTTCAACAAGCAACAATTAGCAAACACATATGGCCCAAGCTCATTGATGAACCTCTCTCAATGTCCTCAGTGCTTTTCCATGAGCGTAGCTCGGTATTTAAAGATCTGCCTTTTGTTCCAATGGAGTTGAATTCAGTCTCTTTTACTTATTGCTGTAGTCTTGAATAAAGTCTTCCTTTTGTTTTTGACAAGTGTATAGTGCAATTTTCCTTTCAGAGGGTTTACAAAATACATTTCTGCTTATCACAACCTACTTTCAAATTGTATTATTTGTATGTAAGAACCTTACAATCCCTCTCTTCCATCCTTCCTGCCATTATTGTTACATATTTTACCTTTACCCCTGTTAGAAGCCCCATAATATTTTTGTCTCAGCTATCTTTTAGAATGATTAAAAATAGAAATATTTTGAGACACCTGGGTGACTCAGTTGGTTAAGCACCCAACTCTTCATTTCGGCGCAGGTCATGATCTCAAAGTTTGTGAGTTCAAGCCCCTCATGTGGCTCTGTGCTGACAGCCTGAAGCCTGCTTGAATTCTCTCTCTGCTCCTCCCTTGGAGCATTCTCTCTCTCTCTCCCTCAAAATAAATAACTAAAACATTTAAAAATATATTAAAAATACGAATAGAAATATTTTTTATATTTACCTAACTTTTCCCATTATCCCCACTCTTCTCTGTGTAGATCTAAGTTTGCATTTGCTACAAAACTGCTTTTGCTTAATGAACTTCTTTGAGGACTTTCTGAAGAACATTTCTGCTGGCATTTTTTAGCTTTTGTTGTCCAAAACAAAATCTTTATTTCACCTAATTTTTTTCATTGTGTATAGAATACTGGGTTGCCAGCTTTTTCTTGAAAGTTGCTTTTTACATATGATTAAACTTGAAAAACAAACTGTGAACACCAAGTAACCCATTTCTTTTTTCCAGTTCTGGCAGGGATGGGAGGCAGGGTGCTTTCTGATAAAATCCCATACTTTCAGATGGGAAAGGCTGAACACAGCTGAATCCTGCCATTTCCAGGGCCTGGAGGACATTGAAGGCATCAGATGTCCTTGGAGTCAACCACCCACTGCACTACAAAAATACTCCACTGAAAATTCTGGAAGACTTTGGGGGAAGGTGAAAGAATAGTGTAGGCCAATTAAGTAAAACAAACAAATGTCTCTTCGATTTCAGGTCTCTGTCTCCTAAAAGTGATAATTTTGTAGTTTATCTGGCATTTTCTCATGGTTAGAATAGCAACAACTTTCTTTGAAACTCTACATTTTACATAAAAGCAGAACAGAGGGAGGTGCCTCAGTAGCCCAATCTACTAAGTGCCTGGCTCTTGATTTTGGCTCAGGTCATGATCACATAGTTGTGGGACTGAGCCCCATGTTGGGCTTCTTACTGAGCATGGAGCCTGCTTGGGATTCTCTCTCTCCTCTCTCTGCCATTCTCCCTGCTCTCTCTCTCTCTCTCTCAGAATAGATAAACATTAAAAACAAAGAGCAGAATATAAGGTTTTCCAATTTCCTAAAATAAAATCTCATTGTTAATATGGCTTTAGTCTCTTTATGTTTTTCGTGATGGTCAGGACCTTTCTTTAAGCAAAGAGAAAATAATTTACTCTGTCAAATGCTTGGCTTTTGAAATATTCACAACTTCACTTGTATACATGTGAACATTTTACTTAAACCAGTTGCGTCCACTTCCTACTAGTGCTGTAACAAACTGTTATAAACGTGGAGGCTTAAAACAAAAGAAATCTGGGGCACCTGGGTGGCTCAGGTGGTTAAGCGTCCGACTTCAGCATAGGTCATGATCTCACGGTTCGTGGGTTCGGGCCCTGTGTCGGGCTCTGTGATGACAGCTCAGAGCCTGGAGCCTGCTTTGGATTCTGTCTCTCCCTCTCTCTCTGCTCCTCCCCCATTAACGCTCTGTTTCGTTCTGTCTCTCAAAAACAAATAAAAGTTAACAAATGTAAAAAAAAAAAAAAAAAAAAGAAATCTCTTCTTTCACAGTTCTGGGGCCAGGAGTCCAAAGTCAAGGTGTCAGCAGGGCTGCACCTGTGGAAACTCTAGGAGAAGATTCTTTCCTTCTTCCATCTTTTGGTGGCCGCCAGCTTCTCCATGGCTTCTGACCACCTCAATCCAGTCTCTGCCTCTGTCTTTACATCACTTTCTCCTCTGTATGTGCATCTAATCTACTGGCCCCCCAGCCCTGCCCAGTCATTGTCTTATGAGGACACTTGTAATGGCATTTAGGGCTCACCCAGATAATCCAGGGTAATCTCATTTCAGAATTCTAAATTTAGTCACATCTGCAAAGACCCTTTTCCTTATAAAGTAAACTTTACAGGTTCCAAGTATTAGGACCCAATCTCTTTGGGTGAGAATATTCAGACTACTACCCTAAGGTGATTTTACTTTTATTATATGCAAACTTTTCTTGAATGTCACTGCTTCTGAGGGTTAATAGAGAGTTCCAGAGGCATCCAATAGCTGAAAGGAAGGCCAGCATGCAGAGTTCTTTGATTTGGAGTGTTTAATGCATAAAAATAATCATAATAAAGCTAATATTTACTCAATACTTCCAATGTGCCAAGCCTGAGACAATATCTCTAAAGAATGGCTACTAAAAAGATCTTTGTAGCACCAACAGCCCTAAAATACATGTGATGCATAATCATAACTGCTCAGTCAGAATCTGCATTTTACTAAGATTCCTACTGATTTGCCTGAACATTAAGCTTTGAGAAAGTTATTTTCCATATTAATTTATTTAACACTCATCAATATTCTGTCATGTATGCATTATCATCAGCACCTACTTTACAGATGAAGAACACAAGACTTAAAAAGTTTGGGTAACTTGCTTAAAGCCACTTAATTAGCAGGAGTGGATTATCCTATAATACAGGCTGGATCTGCTTTTCCCACATGGCCCCATTAACCCTCTCTGATGTCCTGCCTCTTCACAGAGCAAACGATGACTGTTGAAGAAAGCCGTCCCTATTCTAACTATGAGAAAATGCCAGATAAACTATAAAATTATCACTTTGATGAGATAGAGACCCGAAAATTGAAGAGACATTTGTATGTTTTACTTCATACTACTCTCACCTTCCCAGAAAGCCTTCTGGAATTTTCAGTGGAGCATTTTCGTAGTGCAGCAGGTGGTTGACTCCAAGGGCATCTGATGCCCTCATTAGAAACCCAGGGAAACCTACTTCCCTGCAGCCCTTGTGAGTCCCAAGAGTTTCTAGTATACTCCAGGCTTCTCTAACTAGTCAGGCATGCAATACAGCCCTGCGGGGCTCTCTGGAAACAGCATTTCTGTATAGTATCATCCTAGATAAATTCTGTAGCCTTGCTGAAAGGAGCACTCAGTCAATTGCTTGAGCGTTGGTTAATGAAATGATTTTTATTTTGAAGAAAATGCAAGTGCCAATTAGAAACAGAATGAGATAACCCCCGCCATCTGCCTCCCGCTCATTTGTACAGATGAAAACACTGGCGAGCAGATACCGCACCACACGAGGGTGGGGACCTGCTTGTGGTCTATGGGCTCTGCGGCATTTTCTGCCTCTCAACAACTTTGTGCTTGCTGATTTAAATTAATAACTTCTCAAGAAGGGATATTAGGTGTGATGCTTCTAGGTGACATGAGCGTTCCCCTCGCTATCCTTTATCTGAGCATTAGAAGTGGATTTCATTGCAAACCTCCTTCCATCATAAATCACGGTCGTGAATTCTCCACATCATGTTGGTAACAAACACACTGTTCTTAAAACAGATATTCATGAGGAATTATCAATCCCTATTTGTAAAGATTTTATTTTAGACTTATTTTATTAGTCGGGGATGACAGTAGGGGAAAAAAAAGTTATCTCTGCCAAGTTAGCTTACAGGTATTTTACCCACAGTGTCTCATTCATGCCCAGAATAACCTTATGAGGTTAAAAAGTATAATCTTCCTTTTACATAAGAGAAAATGGAGGTGCATAGATGTTAACTTTGCCACTGGCCAAGGTGACACAGTCAGTGGATGGTGTAGTGCTCCTGGCTGTGGCAGTCATGTTCATTCCTCTGGGTGCTCATGATTCAGTCCCATATCCCCTGCATTAATCTGAATCAGTCCTTATCGGCTCACCCTGAAATTCAGCTTGGACGCACATGCTTTCTCCATCAGTTACTCCTTGACCTTGAGGTTCACTACGGGTCAAAGAGCCTATATGGCTCATTTCTCAGAAGTGCTTTGGCCTCGCTGAGTCTCAGCTACAGGTGCTTGTTAAATCCAGGAAAATTAAGTCTCTATTCTTAAAAAAAAACAAAGGTATTGTTACAGTTAGGATCTCCCATTCAAGAAAAAGGTCATTCTTCCATTGTTATAAAGGAAAAGACAGTTGCGATGGTCTTAATGACATTAAAAACATAAAATCTCCTATGCTGAAATTCTCTTCAATCAAAGACATCCTGTGCATTTAGCTCCCTCTTCTCTTCACTCACATACACTTGTTTACTGTTCACGCATTTTCTCAGATCTAAGATGTACAGAATCCTTATTAAAGAGTGTTTATCTTTTATACAAAAGAGTTCACGTTGAACAAAATGAGTACACAAGTTTTGAAGACATTGGAGATGATGAGAATGGCAGAGCCCCTCTGGAATGGCTTGCTGCCAGGATACAGCCGAGGCTTTGATGTATTATGAAGTGAGCCCGCAGCCAAGCAGTTTGGAATCTTTTCCCACTGGTGAGAAGATTCATATTGAAAGATGGGGAAATGATCTTACAGCAGACATCACGGTTGTAAGTTCAACTTACTCCTATTTCCCTAGGTATGCAAAAATGTGATGTGAATTAAATCACCCTTAAAGGAAAAAAAACACACACATTTATCTGAGGCAAGGAGTATGAATCTATATGCTCTGCAACTCATTGTTTAGATGTATTTTGAAGCCATGTAGTAAGTTAAGAAAGCACAACTAAGATCAAGTTCTTTTTCCATTAAGCTTTTAGTACAATTTGGGCAGTAATTGTATTACCCATTTTTGAATTTATAAGAAGAATTGCAACCTGGCTGATTTTTCTTTGTCCCTGAAAATTCAGTTAAAACTGGCTTAAATCTCACATTAAGTGCAGGGTGAAGGCCAACATTTCTTGCAGTTTATCAGATGATCCTTGACTGCTTATGGCTCGGTCAACTCTGGCTTTGATTTCTTTTTTTTTTTTTTTTTTAATTTTTTAATGTTTTATTTATTTCCAGGAGAGAGAAAAAGAGACAGCGTGAGCAGGGAGGGTCAGAGAGAGAGGGAGTCACAGACTGAAACAGGCTCCAGGCTCTGAGCTGGCAGTTAGCACAGAGCCCGACACGGGGCTCAAACCCACGAACCACGAGATCATGACCCAAGTGAAAGTCGGATGCCCAACTGACTAAGCCACCCAGGTGCCCCACTCTGGCTCTGATTTCTTGAACTTTCTTCTGTTTAGTACCTGTGCCCAGTGCTTGCTTTCTCCATCTCTATAGTTTTTTTCTCAACATTGATCACATATATTGTTGCACAATAGATTTTTGCTGAAGAGTTGGGTTATATGGTGGTAGATTTGCAAGGTACAGCATATAATAGAAATTAAAATCAAACAGATATTGCTGCTACGAAACATGTTTTAGCCACTTTTCTATACCACCGACTTTCCTCGCTCCCACCTGTTTTCTGTCTTTCCACCCCAACTCTCTAATTCCAATCAAGTTCTGACATTATTTTTTGGAATATGTTTCTCCTCTCCTTCTGGTACTTCTATTATGCGTTAAGCTCCTGAGTCATTGGACAAAGGCTGTGCTTGAGCTCTCCAAGCCAGTTAGAATTTCCTGAGTATATGTAAGCCTTTATCATTGTATATACATATGACCTGGAGACTGCTTTCACGATTCAGGGATTTTATGGTTTTGTTCCACATTCAGCCACAGTCTAGATATTTGCAACTTCCTTTCCTAGTAATCTCTGAGAGGTTGCAGTCTTAAGCATGCATCCAGTTTTCCAGAACAGGGATAACTATCATTTAATTTTAATTTAAGCTTCCTAGAAGTCATCTCTGGGTTGGAATAGCTTCTTTTTCAATCAGTGTTTGGTCAGATGTAGAGCCCCGTAAGCCTCTTGAGCCAATAAGTCTTCTGCCCTCTGCTGATGCTTCTCTGTGTGGCTTAGGAAATACTTTCAAGTTTATCCCACAAGCTGTATTGATTGTTCCTGAGTGGTTGCAATCTATCGCTTGCACATAGTCCTTCCAATGGCCAGGGTTGAAACCCTTAGGTTCTCCTTGGCTGTCTCTTTCCTTGGCTCTCTTTGTTAAGAATTGTTGTTTCTGTGCTATTCCATTTCATTTGTTGCATGATCATGGAACTACCAGCTCTTCTAATTACTTACCACCAATATCTACATTGTTTTTTACACTTAGATATGCAATTCGTCATGCCCTTTTCCAAATAATAATAATAATAATAATAATAAATATATATGCCACGTATGTATATATAGCATATTAACTTATTTAATCCTTAAACAACCACATGATATTGATATTTTAGCTTTTCCATTATATATATGGGTCATGTGGATGGCAAATGAAATTTGGGAGGATTCTTATCATTACCTTTCCCTTTTTGCTATACTGTCTCTCATGATGGGTGACTGGGCTGAAGCCATCTTAAGGAACCCTCCCAAGACAGCAGCTTACTGGGGTGAGGGAACTGTAGGCTGTGAGAAAGGAGAGCGGAGTAAGGCTGTCACAGAGATCAGGAAGGAAGGCATTGCCTAGTGAATAAAGGAGAGGACAAGAGTGAAAGAATGAACCACATTCCTTTCCCCACTGGCGGTGTGTGGATAATGGGCCAGACCCAAATGAAGGAAGAGGAGAGGTTTTTAATGAAATATAGTATGAGACCTTAACTGTAATGACTGAAAATCCATCCCAGTTATCGTTGAGATTCAAGAAGTCAACCCTCAATATCCCTCTTCCTTGTGTAGTTTCCTGTCTGAATGAATGGATTGATTGGTTGGGAAGTTGGACAGAGGGAGATTTAAAATATGTTGCTATTTCAACGTTTTACAAGTAAAAGGCAGAAAAATGGTCCACGGATGGGAGTGAAAAACTCTTTCATTTAGAAAGGAAGCTGAGCGTGTGTGTTTTCCATTCTGTTTTATCCTATACAGGAGTCTACCTAGGAACCCTCTTCTGTTGTGTCCCATATAGCTTTGCTAAAACATCATCTCAGAATTAACTCACCCACCCAGTCAAAGGCAGTATGGACAAGTGTTATTCAAGAGGGAATGAGGGAAGTACCAGAGTCAGCTGAGGGCTTCCTTGAATGGATGTTCTTCTCTACCTGTAATGTGAAGAGTACAGAATGAGTGCCCTTCATATTTTCCTGAATGAAGTTGAAACTGAAAATAACTAGAAAATGATGGATTCTTCCATAAATACTGGAAAAAGGCAGAGACAAGAATGTGGACAGAATAAGTTAGAAGACAGTCATTGGCTGCTGTAAAATAAAGCCATTCCTTGAAATCCAGGAGCCCAGCCCATTCCACATTTCATTGACATTGGCACATAAGATCCTTCATATTCTTCTTTCATATGGAGGGAGAACACGCAGCACTGACTTGTTTCTATGGTCTCTTTTCATTTTTATTTCACTTTATTATTTATTTATACTATTTATGCTTTCCCCCCATTCCAGTTCTCCTACTGATTGGAATGTTATTCAAGTTAATCTTCATAAATAAATTATTCCAACAATGGATTAAGTAGAAATTAGTTGACATAATTGTGCATCTGTTTTGGTAAATACAGAATGTGATGTTAAGTATTTTATGCTAACATAAGTTCTTGGTTTCTCTGATCATTAAAATTCTCTAAATAATAATAAATCTCACCCTCATTATCCTTAAGATTCTTTTAAAGTCCATGAATTTCAATAGAGAGTGATGAAGGGAAATGAAGAGGGTTCCTAGGTAGACTCCTGTATAGGATAAAACAGAATGGAAAACACACAAGCTCAGCTTCCTTTCTAAATGAAAGAATTTTTCACTCCCATCCGTGGACCATTTTTCTGCCTTAATTTTGAGGAACTTTCCAACATAGCAAGATTGGATATAGTGATATAGCTATTTAAAGCAATTCAACACTTGAAAATTGGTAACTCCCTTCTGTTCCATAATTTAAAATAATTTTAGGGTTCAAATACTATCCCAAAACTAAAACAATCTATTTCAAAGATATGTTGCATAGGAAGGATTCTTATCATTACCTTTCCCTTTTTGTCCATCATCTTTCATTTCCTTCTTTATCTTTTCTGTTGTCCTCCTTTCCCTCTTCAACTCTTCTCCCCTACACCTCCTGCTTCATTCCATCAGCAGATTCAGACTTAACTAGATCTTTAGTTTCCCAAGACCCTGAAAAGGAAGTCTTTTCCCTACGAACTCCAGCAAAGGCTTTGGAAGACTTTGCCTAGCTTGGCTCAGGTTATATAGCCATGAATATGAAGTGGTTTGAAGGATGCAGCTCTAATGGGCCAGATTTGGTTTTGATCTAGAACTGGAAGGTAAGGATGGTGAGTCGTGGGGACTGAGCAACAGGAAGGAATGGTTCCTGAAAACATCAGAGGTTTTCTTTTACTGAAAAAAGGAAGGAAAGAATGCTAACAAGAACAACAGACAGTCTCTACAGTTGTGTGTGTGTGTGTGTGTGTGTGTGTGTGTGTGTGTGTGTGTGTGTGTACATGCAGGGATTTATCTAAGTGACATGCTAAGAAAGTCTTTTCATAATACAAGTGTATAACATGTTTTAATGTTTTTACAGTTATATTTAATGCAATGAGAATTTGTTTTTGGTATGAAATAGAAATATCTTTTAAATCTATTTCCCAAAAGGTATTGAATAATTTATCCTTCCTCAGCTGATTTTAATGAATATTGCTTTTGAAATCTAAACTACCATCTATACAATGGATAGAGAAGATGTGGCATATATATATATACAATGGAATACTAGTTGACAGTCAAAAAGACTGAAATCTTAGCTTTTGCAACAGCATGGATGGAACTCGATTGTATTATGCTAAGTGAAATAAGTCAGTCAGAGAAAGAAAATTATCATATGATTTCACTCATATGTGGAATTTAAGAACATAGAGGAAAAGAAGGAAAATTTAGATAAAAACATAGAGGGGGCAAACCACAAGAGACAGAGAACAAACTGAATATTTCTGGAGGGGCATTGGGTGCAGAATGGGCTAAATGGGTAGTGAACATTAAGTAGGGTACTTGTTCGGATGAGCACTGGGTATTACATGTAAGCAATGAATCACTGGTTTTACTCCTGAAACCAATACTACACTGTATGTTAACTAACTTGAATTTAAATAAATAAGTTTTTAGAAAGTTGCCATCTATACCCACAGAATAAACAGAGTAAATAGAGGACTATTTGCTACAATCCACTTCATGTCATGAGAGCTCTACAGTTTCCTGAAGTAGCCCCTGGATTGGCTCTCACAACCCCCAAGGAATTTGTGGACCTTCATAGCCAAGAGGTCAACTTGAGATCTCCCATCCCAGCAAATCAATGTCATGGCAACATTTGGATAACCAAGGACATTTCCCTTTTTATACATTTGTTTCTTTATCCATTGGTTACTTAAAAAATATTTTTGTGAAGCACTCACAGTCTTCAACCTAAAGTAAACATATGTATAAGCTTTTTGGCTAATTCCAGCAAATCATATCTGTTGGGAACAGCAATACTTCTTTTAGATTTTTTAAAAGATAAATTAATTTAAAATACAAATATCGGGTAGCTGACCTATGAAAGAAATAGCACTAGTTAGAAAGTCAGAACACTTCTACTCATTATGTGCTTGACCTTGGGCTGGTTACCTAACTTTTAAGCATTGGTTTCCTCATCTACAAAGTAAGAGTCATACTGTGACCTAGAAGGTTATTTGGAGATTGAATGAGATTTATTGAATATCCATTATCAATCTGGCAGTATGCTAACATGGGTGAGTCAATGCTTAATTAGTTGTAACTCATCTTTAGAGCCTGCAAAATTGCTTTCCCATATTGCTATAGCCAAACTCTATCAATATAGGAAACAACTTTCGCATTGCTTATATGCATTAATAAAACATTCCCTGCATCTGTTCCAGTGCTATCTATGGTGTTACTCAAGTCTAAGTCCACAAATTTCAAGATTTAATGGAGGACAAATAAGATGGCAAAACTGTAACTGCCTGGCTCATGGTAGAAGCTTCTCAAATGTATCTTATTTTAAAATGCAATCCAGAAAATTGAAATAGGTATTAAAAATGTGATAAACTATCAGCAATAAGTATTTGGCTGTACTTGCCATAGAAGAATTAGTTTTAAGACTCAAAACAGCCAGGTGTCTGTAGAGCTCATGCAAATGGATTTATTTTATTCTTTTTTGTTTTTTGCCTATTTTTTTAGCTGTTTTGAAATAAGCTTTCTTTTGCCACATCTATTATCTCTCCCTGAAGAGCATTCACACTCCTATCTGAGTGACAGGAATATTCCGGTGGGTTTTGATGGTTACTGGCTAGAGTTTCCATTACTCTAGGCCCCTTCACAGGAGCTGTTTCATTTGTGGAAGAGTACCAATAGCACTTAGGTATTGTTTTATATTAATAAGCATGCACACATTCACATTTTCAAGACAAAATTTTCAAGACAAAAGACACGTGGGTGCTTTTCTATTTTTTAATGCAAGTGGGATATGAATACGAGGTTGGTATTTTTAGACCTCTTTTGTGGGAGGAAGATTCTAGGGTAGTCCCCAGGATCCTTGCCTCCTGGCGTCCTCTCGTGTGTGGGTGGGACTCATTACTTGATTCCAACCAATAGAATGTGGCAAAGGAGATGGGATGTTTGCAATTGCATGTGCGTGATTCGGTGGTGGTGTTACATAAAACTGTAGCACTGTTTTGCAGAGTCTTGCTGGCTCTGGAGAAACAAGCTGACACGAGGTGAGCTACTGTGTTAGGGTCACCCACATGACAAGGAACTCCAGGCAGTCACCTATAGTTAAGAGCAAGATTCTGTCCCATCAAACAAGAAAGTTTGAAGGCCTTTGGTCCTTCAGCTACAAGGAAGTGAACTCCACCAACAACCTGAGAGAGTGTGGAAGCAGATCCTTCCCCAGTTGAACCTCTGATAAGGCTACAGCCCTAGCCAACTTCTTGATCTTAGCCTCATGAGACCTTGAGTCAGAGGACCCAGCTAAGTCGTGCTTTGACTCCTGACCACAGAAATGATCTACAGAAACTATAGACAACAGGTAGGTGTTGTCTTAAGCTGCTAAATTTATGGTTACTGATTATGCCTCAATAGATAGGAATACATTTTTCCCCAAATTTGTCACCAGATCATATACTCCATTGTTAGCATCTAATAAACCAACGTGTTGAAGTAAAGAATGATGTTAATCCATACTGTAATGCAAATCATCACTATCATAGCATATACAGTAAGCTCACAATTAAGGTCCAGTGATACAGTAGAGACTGCATGATGCACTTGCCTGGGATTCAGGTTCTGAGTTCTAGGCACAACTCTGAAATTTCTTGTCATTCTAGTCCTGGACCTTTTCCCTACTGTCCATACAGCTAAAAAATTAAATGTTTAAATGAAATAAATTTTTAAGATCCATTGTGGCATACATTTATCAAAGGCTTTTAAAATATAGCTTTAAGAAGTATAGTTTTATTACCTCTAGTTAACTGTTAAATAAAACTCTTGTTTGGTATGGAATTCCCAATGCTCATAAGTGCTTTTTTGGGATTAAAAAGGCCTTTTTAAATGGCTGAAGAGAGCACATTAGCTTCTCATTGGAAATCATATGATTAATTTACAAAATATTTTTTCGTCTCATCTGTTTTTGTTAAGCTGGGAGATCTGCCAGCAGGAATATGACAATTTAGATACAGCTTGTTAAGTATAAAAAGAATTTCTCAATTCACTATTGTATTAAAGAGAAGTGGTACTTTTTTTCCAAGCAGAAAAGCTGGAAATGTTTGACCTTTATATATTCTCTTCCCAAAGAAAGAAAAAAAGAAAAAAGGAAAGGAAGGAATAAAACAAAATTAATTTGGACTCACACAAAGAATTTAAAAATTAATTAATCCCATCCATTTTATTCTTTGAAAAAAATAGTTTATGCATCACAATTAGAATAGGGGATCTTTATTGTCTTGTGTTGTGTATTTGTGTAAGATATTCTATCCAGTAGGTGTCAGCAAAGCAATCTTAAAAGTAATCATGGAGACTTATACTAGCTGCATAACCACTTCTGGATAACTTATAAAAACTTTTCTCTGTGCAGAGCAAGATGTTTTTCAGGGGAAAGAAAGAAAGAAAGAAAGAAAGAAAGAAAGAAAGAAAGAAAGAAAGAAAGAAAGGAAGGAAGGAAGGAAGGAAGGAAGGAAGGAAGGAAGGAAGGAAGGAGGGAGGCAAGGGAAGGAAGGAAGGAAGGAAGGAAAGAGGGAGGGAAGGAAGGAAGGAAAGGGAAGGAAGGAAGAAAGTTAGTTCTGGTTAAAAAAAGGCTTTCTATTCTTTTCTCCCCCATGTAATAAAAAGCCCATTCTGAAATATCACATAGAAAAAAATGGAAAGTTTCTAAAATAAACAACACAACATAATATCAGTATCTTTTTGAAATATAAAGAATATGAGAGTAGAATAGACCCAACATGTAGATTGCTAACCTAAAATGAGCCACAGTAAGGGGCTGTGGGAAAGTCCAACATAGCCAAAGGGGTTTCGCATGAGAATGGGGAGCGTAGGTGTAGGAGAGGACAGGGGAGCTGCTTTCTCAGGGGAGATGCGCCGACTCAGAGGGCAGCCACACTGTGGAGGAGGGCTTGAGTAGAAACAGAGGTGTCTGCCAGTACACAGGGTAACAGGTAGAGCAATGCAGTGGGGAGATGTGCCACATGTCAGGGAAGATGAATAAAAGAGAGGCAGAGTAGGATTGGGAAATTCGTGGCTTTTTATTTTTCATGAGTTTATAGTAAAGTATAATATAGGTCAACAAAGTGCATGTGTCAGACGTGTAGAATCCAGTGAATATACATGCAAATATTAATATATAGCACAGGGGAACCTTGGTGGCTCAGTCGGTTGGGTGGCCGACTTTGGCTCAGGTCATGATCTCACGCTTCGTGGGCTCGAGCTGTCAGCACAGAGCCTGGAGCCCGCTTCGGATTCTGTGTCTCCTTCGTTCTCTCTCTGCCCCACCCCCACTCGCACTGTGTCTCTCTCTGTCTCTCAGAAATGAATAAACATTAAAAAAAATTTTTAAGTTTAAATTAATATATAGTGTCAAAATATATAGCAATAAAGATAAAATGTGCCCTGCTGGCAGCTAGACTGTGAAGGCAATAATGAGAATTGAAACAGAAAAATCAGATTTTCAACAGGGGTTGCACTATAACTTGCAAATATAGATAAATTGGACCAACCCAATCCAAGGCGAGATATGAGCTCTACCATAGACCAAACGCAAATTCCTTTAACTCCAGCTCATTCAAATCTTTGTGTTCCAACATACCATCACAGGTAAACCGATTGAATAGTAACTCCAAAGAGACTCCTGTGTTATATAGATGAGATGCCTGGCTAATCCAGCAACGCCTGTTCTAGTGATTGTGTCAGGGTTTGGAGGTATCTGCTTGTGGATTTACTTTGCGTTTCCCTGATGATCAATGATGTTGAGCACCAGTGCACACATTTATTACCTATGGGATATCTTTTCTTTTTCTTTCTTTTTTTTTTTTTTTTTTTTATTGAAGAGGCCAAGTGCCTCTTCAATATCTTGCCCATTGTTCCATGGGCTCTCTACATTTTCCTAACAGGTTTGTGGGACGGATGTGAGATCTAGTTTTCATGTTAGATCTAAACTTGAGTCCTAGCTCTGTTACTTGCAAGCTGGGTGGTGTTTGGCTGGGCTGGGAACATCAGTCTACCAGAGAGGACCTCAAGAGAACCATCTTATGTACCATCTCAGTGATAATATAAAACATCATTCTTAGTCATGAACAAAGCAAGTGTGCAAAACTATCTGGCAGAGCTCCATTGGATTTTTCTTTTCTGAATCCTGAAAAACTTTGGTTCTGAGTATTTGCTCCCTAAAAACCTCTGGAAAGTTCTGGTGCTCTGTGGGGGTGCTCTGATGCTCTGAGCTCTAGCTCCTGTCTCCCCTCCCTTTGGCCTATCTTCCTCCTAACTTGTCCTGATCAGGAATCCGAGATGAAGAGATGTAGAACAATGTATCTGAGGCCCATCACTACTAACAAGTGGTCAAATAGCCCAGATCTGCTGGGTCCAAAGGCAGCAGACTGGACATTAAACTAAATCATGCTGCCTCTTGAGAGAGTCTTAAGGTTTGTGTTAGAAAAGGATGTTACTGGGGCACCTGGGTGTCTCAGTCAGCTGAGTATCCAACTTTGGCTCAGATCATGGTCTCATGGTTCATGAGTTCGAGCCCTGCATCGAGATCACTGCTGTCCATGCAGAGCCCGCTTCAGATCCTCTGTCCCTCTCTTTCTGCCCCTCCCCTGCTTGCATGTGCTCTCTCTCTCTTTCAAAAATAAACATTAAAAAAAAAAAAAAAGAAAAGTGACCTACTGCTAAGTGTGAGACACACAGAGGCCTTGAAATAACATGCTATGGCCTCTAGCCCTTATGCCAAGTCTTGTCTCCTAAAATTTTCATTATACAAATACTAAAAATCACTTGCTTTATTTAACTACATGTGTACTGAGCAGCTAATATGGACGTGATGGATACAGCGATGAGTAAGATAGACATAGTTCCTGCCTGCATGGAGTTCACTATACACAGCCATTGCAAAGGAAGTTAAAAAGGCCCATAGAGAGGGCAATACCATAGATGTATACCTGTGATTTGTGGGGGGCATGAATACAAAACCAACGAACAATGAGTTCAGGTTCCCCTTCTTATCTCTTCAGAGACCTTACTTAATGTATTGTTCCAAAAAATTCTTTTCTATCTTCTGGCTCCTTCTCATCAGAATTTAAACACCCAAATCTTTCCTCTCTTTAAATCAACATGGTGCCAAGACAAAAACTCCTTCCATGACCTGCATCTTTCTCAGCCTCCAATCCCCTCACTCCCCCAGTTCATAGCCAGACTCCGAGAGCACATCTTCCTCCTGCTTCCTCATCTTCAGACCCTTACCAGCACACTCACCTTGTGTTGCTCTTGGTTTCCTAAAACAGTAGTAGTGGTGCTACATTTAAAGGATGCTCCTAAGGCTTAAGCTCCCTCATTTCTTAGCATCACACAACACAGTGGCTGCCTCTATTATTCTTGTTGATCTTCCTTTTCCTGTTCTTCCTATGACTTCTGAGTCTCTCTGGGGGTTCTTTGTCTCTGATTGTCTCTCTGGGAATTACTCTAGAATTCCTCTCTCAGTACACTCTCCCTAAGCATCATCTCACCCCATGATGACATGAACCGAGTCTATCTCCAGCATAGATGACTCACAACTGATATCCAGACCCACATATCCACTGGTCCATTTGACATCATGTAGACAGCTGACCGGGCATCTCCCGTTCCACATATCTCAAATTCAATTAAGTTTTTCACCCTGTTCTGCTTCTCTGCCCCCTCAACCAATGAGTGGCACACACATCTAAGAGACTGTGAGTCATCCTGAACCCTCCTTCATCTCCCACATCCCACTAGTCACAAACTTTCCCTCTTCCATCTCTCACATCTCTCCATCCACTGTTATTTTTTGCCTTCTTTACAGACACCGACTCTTAAATGGTCTTCTGGCCACCAATAAAGTTCCCAACCGAACTGATGTGCCTCATAGGGGTTGGAGTTATCTTTCTGAAGGGCAAATTGATCACGTCCTTTCTCTGTTTAAAACAGAGTTCTAAAGATTCAGTAGCTGTCTGTAATCGTCAGGAGCAATGGCAGCCCTTTAACCTGACTTGTGAAATCATTTGTCTTCCCCCGGCCTACCTCTCCCTCTCATCCCTCTCTACTCTGCCCCTTTGGACTCTGCATTGCAACCATAGTAACCCAATTTCTGCTTCCCAGCCCTCCTCTTCCTTCTCTTGTCCTCAGGCTTTTCTGTGTTGTCGTATTCTTCTCTTCCTCCCACACTTCATCATCTTGCTGACTCCTGTTCACTCCAGTACTCAGCTCAGCTCCCACTTCCTCCGGACGTACCCCACCTTTTCCCTAGCCAACTTCAGTTAAGTGACTCATCCATGTGTCTTCACAGCTCCTGAACTGCCTCGCTCCATAGCTACCTTGCTGTGAATTACAACCGTGTGATTAGCCGTGGAGACAGGAGGAGACTGTTGTGGGAGGCTCGTTATTTCCCTCCCAGCATCTAGCACAATGTAGAAAGCATGCAGAGGAGTTATAATTACATTAAAACTGGCTGAATGTTTCCATAAACACGTTTCTTATGTCAAATGGAAGTGTTTCTTGGCTGAGAGGAAGTGCTTCTTTATAGTGATGCTGCCCCAACATATCAGCTTTCTGGCTACTGCCATCCCACCCCCTTGGGGTTCTTCTTTACCCTCTGTCTTCCCCAGCTCTTTCACAATTAGAAATGCATGTGACAAATGACAGCACAAACAAGCAAAGCAGTATATTTTTTTTACATTCTCTACCAGAAGCAAAATGGGAGACCAAGTTCTCTCTCTTCACAGTTTCACATGTTTCTGCCATCAGCAGAATTCCAACCACATTTCACCTCTTTTCCATGGTGAGGATTTGGGGGCCCTTTGGTTTCTCCTTTGAAGGACATCATTCCATAAAAGATGACATACCAAAACGTGGTGGGACTTGGTCTCTGATGGTGACATCAAGGTTGGTTTGTTTGGCGGGCAAGTTCTGTGTATGTGTGCATACGTGCATCACATAACTGCACTTTTACACTTAAATCTCCAAGAATTTGGTCTTCCACAGTTAGGAACAAGCTTACTCCCCTTAATTTTAATCTCTCTCTGATTGCTAGTCGTGACTGTTCAAAATTTTCCTCAGATCAGAACTTCTCAAAGACTTTTCTATGGAAACTGGTCCCTTAATACCAGACTGATGGGTTAGATAAGTCCCTTCATCTAGACCCCATGTATAGATGAAGGTCCTGTATTTAATTTACTGTTTTCTTTCCTCTTGAATGGTTGCAGCCCACATCCGCCTAACAGGTCCTGTGATGCTTGTGGGCATCTGTTTAACTCAGCATTTCCTATACCTATTAACCACAGAAATCTTCTTCTTTAGGCTTATTAATTTTTTGAGAAATATTGATTGGACCCTTTTGGGCTTTTAATTTCTGCTTTGCAGTGCCTCTTGCACTAACAGGACCTCTATATTTATTAGAAATTATATAAATTAATGATAGTAATAATAGCTAACATTTACTGAATGTTACTGTGTCCTAGGCATTATTCGAAGTGCTTTGTAGGTATTAGCTCATTAACATTTGCACCCATTTTATGAAATAGATATTATAGTTCCCACATTGTATAGATAGAACTCAGGCACAGAGAACTAAAGTATCTTGTCCAAGGTCACACAGCGGGTGAGTAGTTAGGTTCTCAAGAGTTTGGGATCAGTACCATTGTTAGTGACTTCCCTACTTTTCCTTTTACTGGATCTCCTGAGCCTGGCCCATGTATAGTGCCTGGCAAAGTGTAGGTGTTTAGGGATGACTGATGCTACATGAACCATCTAGCATTCTGTATTTGATAAGCAAGCCAACTCTTGTCTCATCTATATCATTCCTAACAAGACAGTCACCTGGAGGGGAAAGTGACCTCTTCCCCCAGTGCCCCTACTCTCTTCCAAGGGCAAACTCGGCTGGCTTGTTAAGGAAACAGGGCAGGAATTATACTGCAGTGCGGAGCCAGCACATGGTGGGCATCTTCCAATAGTATGCCAGAACACAGCTTGAAAACATGCTATAGTCCTGGGTCACAAAACAAACACAGACATCACAAAACAGACTGCCAGAGGATGACAAACATTTGAATATAAATTAAAAGAAAGCTTTGCAGACACAGCATAACAAAAAGCCCAATTAACAAAAGTAACCATATGCTCCTACCAGAATGGTTGGACACAGTGTAAAACACACACGCACATTAAATGCAAAGAGATCTCGGATGAAACAGCTTCATCAGACAAACTGGATCCAGCGCCAAACTGAGATGCCAGAGTGATAAAAGAGACTCTCCAGAGTCACTCTAGATGTTCCCCAATAAAATAGCTATTGAAGGTATACATACCCTGGGGCACTGAACAAATAGTCCATGGAAACTGAAGAAAACAGATAGTTTGAGATCTGTTTTATTTTTTCTTCCACATTGAATTACTACAGAACTTGATTTATTTAGCAACATTTTTAAGGGTATTATAAAGTCGGAGTGAAAAGCATGAACTTTAGAGTCAGACAGACCGGGCTTAAATCCTGGCTCTGTAAAATGCTAAAGGTGTGAATTTTGCAAGATAGTTTCAGTATCAGTTACTGCTTATGGAAGGAGGGATAGGAATACCCACTTCTTCATAGTTTTTTTGTCAGGATCAAAATTGATGATGTATGTAAAAAGTGTAACACAGTGTTTGGCACAGAATGAATATATACTCTATAAATAAGAGCCATTGTTATAAGAGCCACTATTATTTATCATTTAAAGTTATACATAGTTCAAGATGTAAAATTAGAATCTACAGTTTAACTTTGTTTATTGATGGCTTTAGCAAATCATAGAGATTTCTATATTGGACCATTCTGTCCTATACATTCTGTCAGTACAATAATAGTGATAGTAATGAGTCATAACACATTTATTTGTTCATTTGCTCATTCATTTTTTCATTTTTTTATTCCTTCATTCAGCAGTTTCTGAGCATCCTTTAG
The DNA here is from genome assembly GCF_003009895.1 of Hyaena hyaena. Taxonomy (NCBI): domain Eukaryota; kingdom Metazoa; phylum Chordata; class Mammalia; order Carnivora; family Hyaenidae; genus Hyaena; species Hyaena hyaena. The sequence goes on from NW_024081348.1 coordinate 370,240, forward strand.
GCTCAGGTGAACTGCCCTCAGTGCTGAAGATACAAATCTGATTGGGACACAACATCTCCCTTTAAGGCACTGCTAGACTAATGGGGGAGACAGCCAGAAAGGGAAATAATTGTAATGAATAAGGTAGGTACCAAAATAGATGGATATTTTGAACGTTATGAGAGGGTTATTGATTTTGTCTGGGGAGTTCACTAAAAAGTCATTTGCACTTAGATATTGAAGGATCAATAGTGATTTTAAGAGGAAATAGGGATTTGAAGATGTATTAATCTGCTTATTCTGCTTATTGAAACTATGTTGGGAGAATGATAGACAATCATTCTGTAGGACTATTCACCTGACTTCTAATTGTTCCACATAGGAAGATATTTTCAATTTTCTGTAGCTTATTCCTCTCCTCTCCCTGCACCCAGCCTACACAGAGCACAGTTTTTAAAATGCATATGTTTAAGAAAGAATGTGACCTTTGGGGTTTTCTAGACCTGAATGTGAATTTTCCTGATCCTTTCTAGATGTGGGACTTCGGGAAGTCATTCAACTTTTATGAACTTCAATTTTCATCAGTCAATTTGGAAATTATGCATATCTCATTAGGTACTGGGCAGTATGTGGTAATAATTAGGTAAGTCTCAAAAAACCTGGGAAGTAAGGTGATAAAATTGTTCTCGGAGGGTTCTGAAATTAATATATAATATTTTGGAGCAGCATCCCATTTAAAAACCAAAGCAGGATTTTCAAGAGGGAGTAGTCCCACTGAGGAAACATTTCAGAATTATATACAGCGGTAGTGGTGGTGAAAATTTTTGAGTGAAGGAAAGTGTGTGTCCATTGGTAAGGGAGGTGGTCAGTCATGGATTCATAAAATAAAAAATGGGAGTCATTGGATCAAAGATTAGCCTAGACTTGTTCAGGAGAAATGTTCACTGTATTCATATGAAAATCCAGTCTGCTTTACAGTGACATTCACTATAGTGAATTAATATGTTCTTGTTATTATGTTCATGTCTTCTGAGTGAGAAGGTCTAGTCAGATGAGCAGTGGAGAACTGACTCAGTCACATTTCAGAACTATCAAGATGGAAGGCAAGGAAGCCACTGCATGGGTAATTCACCCAGTCAGATGCCACATGTTGGTTTCTGCCTGGACAATTATGCAGTCTCCCCATGTCACCTGTAATTTGCACATGCTTACTCTGACATCTCCACTGGGATGTCAAATAGACATATCAAATAAAACATGTCTGAAACCAAACTCTTGATTCTCTGCTCCCATGCCAAACCTTCAACCCTATCTTTCCTATTTTAGTAAACGGAAGCTCAATTCTTCCAGTTGCTTGGGCAAAAAGGCTGAAGTCAGCCTTCTTCTTTTCTTCCAACGGTTTCTGGGGCTCATATTCTGAGATGGCCCCCATGATTTCTGCACCCTAATATGCATACCCTGGTGCGTTCTCCTCCCCTTGTGTGTGAATGGTACCTCTGACATGCTTCTATGCTATATAATATGGCAGAATGCATGGGATATAATTTCTGTGATTTTGTTATGTTATATGGCAAAAATAAAAAGATAAGATACCTAATAAGTTCACTTGAGATTAGTCAAAGGGGACATTATCCTGGGTGGCCCTGACCTTGTCAGATGAGCCTGTTGAGGCCCTAGACATTTCCTGATATCAGAGAATTTAAATAGCAGAGACTCTATGTCTGTTGCTACCTTTGGAGAAGCGATCTCCGGTGGATTCCAGAGCTGCAAGGAAAGTAATTCTGCCAACAACCTGAGGTGACATTAAAGTGGATCCTCCTTGGGGCACCTCGGTGGCTCAGTTGGTTAAGTGTCCGACTTCAGCTCAGGTCATGATCTCACCATTCGTGGGTTCGACCCCCACATTGGGCTCTGTGCTGACTGCCAGCTCAGAGCCTAGAGCCTGTTTCAGATTCTGTGTCTCCCTCTATCTCTGACTCTGCCCCCACTCTCTCTCTCAGAAATAAATAAAACATTAAAAAAATTTAAAGTGGATCCTCCTTTGTTGAACCTTCAGATGAGAATGCAGCCTACCTGACACCTTGATTTCAGTGTTGTGTGGCCCTGAAGACAGGGCTCACCCGAGCGCTGCCCGGACTCCTGATGCACAGAAACTGAGACAATAAATAGCCATTGTTTGAAGCTGCTAATTTTGTTGTCAGTTTTTGTGCAGCAATAGAACATGAATCCCCGTGTCAGGTCCCAAATCATCAGCAAATCCTGAAAGTCACCTCCTAAACATCCAAAATCTCATCCCTCCTTTATCTTCTTATCCCCTTCCTCTCAAATTTGAAGCTGCCAACACTCATCGCTTGGGTAATTCTCACAGATTTCTGGTGGGCCTGCCTTCTTTTACTGTCACCTCCCAAATGGTTTTTTGCTCTGTAAACAACTGCAAGGGTTATCCTTTTAAAACACAAATCTTGTTATGCCCTTCCTCTGTTCAAACCCTGCAAATCATTGCTATTCTATTGGTGTTAACAAACTCCTCACTACACCCTACAAGGCGTTAGCTGATCTCGCCAGCAGCTCCCACTCTGATCTCACCTCCTCTTTCTCGCCTCCTGTTTCTGCCTGTAATGCCACGCTGGACCCCTTTTCCTAAGCATATCAAGGTCGCTTGTATTGGGCCCAAGCATGGTTCTTTATGAATCTCCATCAAGAGATAATCTCCTTGTATTGACACTGGCTTTCAAAGGAAAAATATTTAAGGATATATGCATAGAAAATATGTTAAAGAATTTTAATCAGGCATTTTTTAAAGGCTTCAAGAAACCAATACACATGTTACATGTTATTTTAGCATGTATGTTAAACTAGGTAATCAGATTTTATTGTAATGATATAGGAAGAAAGACATCAAATAGGAACAAGCATACCTACAAAGTTCAAGGGAATTGATGTTGAATGAATTATTTAGAATTGCTGTCCTTCAGAGGTGCCTGCGTGGCTCAGTTGGATAGGCATCAGATTCTGGATTTTGGCTCAGGTCATGATCTGATGGTTCATGGGTCCAAGCCCCGCATAGGGGTCTGTGCTGATAGTACAGAACCTGCTTGGGATTCTCTCTCCCTCTTTCTCTGCCCTTCCTCCACTCATGCACTCTATCTCTCTCTCTTTCAAAAATAAATACACATCTTAAAAAATAGAATTGCTGCCCTTCAGTTTCTTCATCTGTAAATGGAGATTATTACATTACCAACTGATGGAGACATCGGAGGGAATAAAATAATTTAATTCATGTGAAGTGCTCCGGCTAGTGTCTGGTATAAGAAATACACTCAATCTCCCCCCTCCTATTAGCTTACTAAATTGTCATTAATTAGGGTTAGAGGTAAGATCAAGAAAACAGTGCCACCTGTGATGGTATGGGAATGAGGTGCTTGCTCAGAGCACACAGAGGTATAGGAAGAGCCCAGGAAATGAGGGTCTTGAAGAGGGGAGTAAATGTTAAGAGAGTTGGGTGAAGAGACTGGTATGAAGGGTTAACTTGAACATGCATTTTCTAGGTAGTTTCTGGGCAGTGAAAAAGAGTTGCTATTCCTGCTGACTCTGGTAAGTCCACATGGGGCACAAAGCAGGAGCTTCAGCTTCAGATGCATTGTGTCTGCTGATTGGCGATGCTACCTAGAAACCCTGGGGTCTGAGGACCGAGGAGAAGTGGCTGCTCACAGTTCTTGTGCCCTGTAGAGATTGACCTCGTTTCTGAGCAAGGTGGGCCACCCGCTGCCAGAAATACCCTCTCTGCCCTTGACCACGCGCAGACAGGATGGACCCAGCTGGAGAGAATGGCACAGGCTGCTGGCTCCAGGGACCAGGATGTTTTGTGGCCCGCTTGGCAACAGCAGCATTCTGTCCTGGGCTCACCATGCGGGCTCATGGTTTCACTGTCTGGGCCTCTCCCACCACATCCATCACCACCGGCTGACCCTCCCTGCCTCTGACTCCTGCTTATTTGTGCACCCTGTTGCTTCATGTCTCTTGACTGCATTTTCCATGGATGTGTCATTTAGCTTCTGCCCCGGATATCACTGGATTCTGTTCATGTCTCTCATTCTTCTTGTCCAAGGGGATTTTGTTTTCTTAGTTCAGTTATTACTGTCATATCTGCAGAGCAAAGATTTTGCATTAGGCTCCATTGTGGGTCTCTCATCAGCTTATAGATCAACTGTCCTTGTACGGGGCTCCCTGCTCTGGTGAAACCCACCTTGGCCTGGGTTCAAGCCATAGGATCTATGAAAAGATGACCCTTCGGAAGAGGCCTGAGTAAGTGGTAACTGTTAGGCTTCCCATGGGACAAGTGATGTGGTCTGCATTTTCTAGAGGGTACCTACCTACAGAAAGCAGGGATGTGCCGGGTATGGCACAAAACACCTAATATGCGACATGTAATGTGATACTCAACAAAACCTTGTGATTTACGTTTTATTAAAATGTGCGGGCTTTTGTGTTTTTTTTTTTTTTCTGATGGAAAACTGAAACTTACAGAGGTTAGGGTCATGTATCTGACCTTACCTAGTACATGCTGGAACCGGAATATGAACACTGGTAATTGACCTCTGTGCTACATATGCTCTGCTAACCTAGGCATCCCTCTTAGAAGCATGACTTGATTGTCTTTTAAATCTCATATCATGAAATATCTGAGATGGCTGTGCTGTGTTGGAGCAGCTGAAAACAGACTCAGGAAAATCACACCGTTAATAAAGTCCTTCACTGGGGCAAAAAAAAAAAAATCACTTGGGGCTATCGATTATTCTAGCAATCTATGAACTTAAAACATGGACAATTCAACCACAGGTCCCCTTGCATGCCTAAGTAAATATCTTTACTTCTTACTTTTAATTCTAATTTGAAAGTCTGAAAAAAAGGTAATGTAACCTCTCAGAAATCTCTTGTCTTCGGTAATTTTAAAAACTGCTCAATTTCTCCTTCACAGAGCAATGGCTATTGAATTATAACTTTGAAATGACTGAATGGAAATTTTGTATGCTGGTCCCACAGAATATCACAGTACTTACCTCCAGGGGGCAGCACAGCATGGCAGCTTTGATCTGTGCTCCAGGATGCTAGGGGGGTGTGGGGGGTGGCTAATGACAAAAAAGACAATGTTGTAGTGTTTACTATGGATGTAACACCCATTTGTTTTCTTTTTCTTCTCTCTCTCTCTCTCTTTCTCTCTAAATATTTTCCTTGTCTTTCTTCCACTAGCTCCAAGTGCTACAGGCTGCCACATGTTATACATGACTTGAATCATTTTGCTGAAGAGGGAATGCATTATCACTTTTGGAAAACCAAATGTTAGAAAAGACCTTCTTTCATGGCTATTTGGATGTACTTATCATTCAATAATTAGCCACCCTTCCAGACAAGGAATTCAAAATGGGAGTTATGATTTGCCTGGGCATCTCACAGTTCCAGCCATTAGTGTTCACCCAGCTGAAACTAGGAGACTAAAAATAATCCAATTAAATAACAACAGTGTATTTTGAATCAGTGCTGAACAGATGGTAAAGTATCCTCCATTCATCATTAATTAATGTTCATTTAGCACCCACAGAGAATGACTCTGGGTTTACTGCTTCCTGAAGACAAAAACGAAACTTCCCCTGCATTGGAAGGTTGTATGGTCTTAGTGAAAAACATCTTATAGGATCTGGAATGGTTTTATAAGATCAATTAACCTAGAAATGGGAGCAACAAGGTCTTCAATGGATTTTATGACCTCAACAGGGGATTTTGAGACTAAAGAGCCTAGAAACGATGAGTCTTCTTGTTAAAGAAGAACTTAAACTTGCACATCTCTCTCTCTCTCTCTCTCTTTCCTCTACTTGACATGCCAGCAGAGATACTGAATGATTTTCTCTATTTTTAATATTGCCTCTACATTTTAATTTTGTGAATACTTAGGTCACCTCTTGTATCTATTTTTCTCTCTTGACCTGTATATGATAGCACGACACAAATATGTAACATTAAGTCGGTAAAATGACGTTCAAGCATAACAATCTTTCCGGAGGGGTTTTGGACACAAGTGTTTCAGTTTGGTCCACATTTTGTGGAATGGTTTCCCCATAATGGAAATATTTTTCTCTGCCATAAATGCATAGAGTAGACCCATGCCTCTCTTGAGTGCCTTTGTGCTCATAATTATCTTTGAGAGTCATGTTTTCAGTTGTATTCTCATACCCAAATAAAAGAGCTTTCCAAAGTTTCCCTGATATGTTTCCACTGATGGAATACTCATTGAAATAGCTTCAAAAGTTGGTTTAATTATTTATTTTAAATAATATTTTTGTTATGTACATTTATTTTGTGGCTAAGGTGACTGCCAAATTCAGAATTCCTCATTGAAACGTAGACAAAGTCTTCATTTTCTGACTGAAAGCAATAAAAATGTTAACTATCTATGTAGCTAGCTCTCCACACAATCCCTTAATGAGCTCTCAATTTGGGGAGATGGCCAGGTATTTGGCTAAAATTCATATTTCCTAACCTCAATTATGAAGTAGGGATTGCCAATGATATGTCAGAACACATCTTTGGGAGGTTTCTGAGAATGCCTTTTAAAAGGGTTTATGCAGTTGGCCCCTGCATATAGGCATTGGCCGGAGGTCCAGCATTCATTCTTCTGACCATGAGATAATCTTGAGGATGAGAGTCACAGGCTAATGAAACCAGAGCAGAGACATAAATGGAGCTTGGGTTCTCATGAACTCAAATAGCCCTGGACTATTTGCCCCTGAACGGCATGTTGGTTATATACGAGAAAACTAAACCCCAACTGCAATGGCACTCTTCTTGGTTCCGTTCTCCATTCTAACTGAAACAGACTTTCAGAACTAGTTGTGTTCTTACAGTGACCTACAAGGGCCCTATTTGATGTAGTTCCTGCCTCTTGACCTTGCCCGCTACCACTCTCTTCTCCATATACTCTATTCCAGCCCCATGGGCTCTTCGTTATGTACATCAGGTACACTCCCACCTCAAGAGTTTTGCACTTGCTGCTCCGCTAGTTGGAGCACTACTGGCTTAAATGTTTGCCCAGCAAGTTCTTTTACATTCTCCAGGCTGTTAATCAAAATCCTCTTTCCAGTGCTTCTTCCCTGTCTCTCTGTCACTTCAGCCTCCTATCCCCTCACATTTTATATCTCCTTTTCTTGATTTCGTTTTCTCCCATGCATGATCTAACATATGGCATATTTTACTTTTACATCCATTTTATTGGATGTACAATGTAAGCTTCAAGAGACAGGTATTTTTGCCTCTTTTATTTGCTAGAATGGAGCTGGGTACTAGAGGTGCTCATTCATATTTGTTGAATACATGAACGTGATAAGGAATTGGCTGACTGAGAAAGATGTGGAGAAAAATATTAAGGTTCAAATACAGACAGCCAGAAAACCATAACCCTTATTTGGCCTAACTATCAGGAAATGGCCAACTTTGACAGCATAAGTAAAGAAGGAGACAATACATATTTCCAAGCACAAGGGGATAAAGAATGAAGGAAATACAGAAGGTTGAGGGACAAAGAGCTCAGTTAGAGGTGACCGTTGCAGTCAAGGGGATGGATGTGTTTTTCTTTGGAGCAGGAATGAAAATACCTGGAGGCTGAATGCCAGACAGATTCTGTAATGGCTAGGACGGAAATGGAGGAAACTCCATCTGGACAGCCCCAACCTTCTGAGAACAAGACACAAACTCTGCTGAGTGTGGAGAAGGAAGTAGAGGTGGAAGGATGGAGTGAGTGGAAACATTTTCTGACGCCTGCCACAGTGGGAAAGGGAAATAGTGAAGAACTAAATGAAAACCGGTATGTTTCTGAAAGTCCAATCTGGGGCAGATAATGAGAATGAGACTCATGAAGCCAACTGCCATGGCTTTATTTTGTTTCTCATATTTCCTGTCAGCCCTGAAGTAGAAGTGGGAAATAAACATGAATAGATGATTAGCTTTCCCCAGGCTTGGTATATGGTAAGGTGGGCATGGCAGAAATGTGGCATGGTCATGATCAAGTAGTTGAAAATGGCATTTAAGTTGGAGATGGCAAGGAGAGCTAGAAGGAGGGGGATAGTAGTTGGATTGTGAAGGCAGGATGTGCCCTAAAATCCCAAGGTGTTCCCGGTCCATGGAGGCACTCTACCTTTTCATTCCACTTCTATATTATATATAAAGTATATGTTCAAGGACTCAGAGCATTCTTTAACCCATGTGCCATTTGGCCTAATGGATAAATATGACCCAGCAGAACACCTCTGGGTCAAGGTTTACTGTGCCCACTCTCAGATGCCTGGAAAGATGGACGGCTCATTATTGTGAATTTTATTATGCAGCTGCAGGAGAAAGATTGCTCATTTCTGCTTGGTTCCAAGTGTGTGACCTTCACATTAGCCCTTGTTGCTCCCACCTTTCCTTTTTGTTCATGTGTTTCACACAATAGCAGAGCAGAGTTGGGGGGTTGGGATCTGGAGTCTGTCATCTGGTATCCATTTCAGTTCCAGCACCACTGAGCTGTGTGATCTAGAAGAGCAAGCTACTTTGTCTCTTGTTTTCTTTTCTTTTTTAATTTTTATTTATTTCTAGGAGAGAGAGAGATAGACAGCGCGAACAGGGGAGGGTCAGAGAGAGAGGGAGACACAGACTCCGAAACAGGCTCCAGGCTCTGAGCTGACAGTCAGCACAGAGCCCGACGCGGGGCTCGAACCCACGAACCGCGAAATCATGACCTAAGCAAAAGTCGGACGCTTAACCGACTAAGCCAGCCAGGCGCCCCTGCCTCTTGTTTTCATCTGTGAAATGGGGTTGATGTTAGCAGATGCCATGTAGGGTTGTTATGAGGATTGAGGAGTTATCTCTGAAGCACCTAGTTATCTGTAACGTACACATTTAATTAGCTCTGATGATGATGATGATGGTGATGATGATGAATTCAATAACTACAAGACGTCAGTGAAAGTTCATGAGGAACACACATTGTTTTCTGGAGGAAGAGTGAGTGGGACTTGTGTCCCCTGAACAGGAACAGGGTACAATTAATTATTAAAATTGAGCACTATACAAGTCTTTAATGAGTAGTACATCAATTAATATCTGGCTTAAGGCTTTCCATATGGTACATTCAGATGAAACACACAACTTCTCAGAGACATTGTTCATTGGCCTTTAAAACTTTCCAGATAAAAAATATCAGTTCTCAATTTGAATCACTATCGTTTCATTATAGAAAAGATGGGAAGTAAATAAAGCAAAACTATGAAAACAAAAAGACCTGTAGTCCCACTATCCACATATAGTCATGAATAGCTACAAGTAACCGAGGATATCTTAACTCTTGTGAGTTCTTTTCCATGTGTATACACCTCGCTCTTCCAATTTAAGGAATTTGTTGCTAATATTAAAATGCCTAGAGATCAAGTCCAGGGCAACGAAAGAGAAACAAATGCTGTTGCTCATACTCATTAAGAATTTGCATGTGGGTGGAAAAACTCTATCAGAGAGAGTCTTAAAATAATGCTGAATCCAGAATGAACAGGAAAAGGATGTTCAGCCTGCGCATAAATTTTCTTTGTTATTCTTTTGTCCTTTGTCATGTCTGAATATTTCATGCCTTTTCTGTGTAGTTTATATGGTTTAGGGCAGATTTTTAGGATGCGTGTAAGCTAACTTGGCATTTAAACAAAGAGATTATAAAGAGCCTGGTTGCAGTGGGCTCTGCTTTTCTCTTCAGCCTATGATATAAATATCAACCATTCAACTTGAATGGATGCATATCTTTACCTGTTGAATAGATGGGGAGGAGGAAAGTCTACTCCTAGTAGATTATACATATTACATAGAAACCACTATAACCAGAGCTGTTAAACTCTGAATCTACAGTCGATTTGCTGGAGCGTCGACCTAGTTTTCTAAATATGACATCAGATGATCCCAGTTCTGTGGGAGCTGTTACAACTTTACAAGTTGCAGGTAACTGGAAATGATGTGAAATCATTCTCGTCTGTACACATGTAAATGAATTCTGTGCTTTTCTAATATTAACTCCTGGAAGTGGCTGTGACACCTTTCCAGCTTCCTCATTAATGAGTTAAATAAAATCTGTAACATGTTCTTTTTTATGCCTGCCTGAGGGCCACCGTTTTATTTTCTTCCTTTTTGAAAAACTTTCTTTTGACCAGGTTATTTTTCTCTGCAGGAACAATCCAGAACAGGTGTTTATCTTCGGTGGCATCTCTTCCTGAGATGGCCAGTGGTGATGGGGTTTGACACTGTTCCTTACCCATAATTTCATTTTAACTGCATTATTTAAAAGGTACATCTCCTCGACATTTGGCATGAGCAGTTAAAATGCCTCCTCTCTTTCCCACCACGGTATACAATTTTCTCAACTGCTTTCTTTCGGTTGGTTTATTTCAGCAGAAAGTAGGGTGGTTGAGTGTCTTCAGCTAAGGCTATCAGTGGTATGGTAACAAAATACCATAGACTGCGTGGCTTAAACAACAAATACTTGTTTCTCACAGTTTTGGAGGCTGAGAATGTGTGATCAGGGTGGTAGCATGGTCAGGTGCCGGTGAGGGCCCTCTTCCTGGCTTATAGATGGCCACCTTCCATCAGTATTCTCATAAGACAAGACCAAGAGAGAGGAATCTGGTCTATGCATCTCTTATATGGGCATCAATTCCATCATGGGATTCCATCCCCATAACCTCCTCCAAATTCAGTTACCTCCCCTAGGCTCCACCTCCAAATACTGCCACAATAGGGAGACACAATCAATGTGGAAGCCAAATATACCCATTTGGTGTATATCTCATTCTCAAAGATCTCTGTAATTAGAGATGTAACTTTCCTCTGATCAAGGAGGAGTTTAGGAGCTTTTTGGTTGTGCTATATTTATTTGCTTTTATTATTTTTGTTTTTTGAGTTTTCTCATATCTTTGTTCTCATATTGCTAATTAATGCATTGTAAGCTAGAAAAACTTCTAATGGGAATGTATTGTGAATTGCCTTACAACCATAAATATGACCATTTTAAGCAAATATTCATTAGCTGGATGAAAATAAAGATGTCACCATTAGGTTATAAAATATATTGTTAGCATTTAAATATTTTTCAAATGCCCCTATCTGCCATACTAAATTAACCATTCCATATAATTCATAGTTCAGCTCTTTCTTTCTTCTCTTTGAATATTGATTAATTGATTGATTGATATTTACTTTAAGGAATTGGCTTACACGACTGAGGAGTAGGGAAGAAAGGCAGTCTGGAAATTCAGAGTACATTGGAGTCTCCAATCCAAAGCCTGCAGGACAGGTTAGGGGCTTAGGGACTCAAGCAGGGTTTCTGTTACAGGTTTTTTGTAAAAAAAAAAAAAAAAAAAAAAAAAATTATTTATTTTGAGAGAGAGAGAGAGCGCACACAAGCCAAAGTAGGGGAGGGTCAGAGAGAGAAGGAGAGAGAGAGAATCTGTGAGTGTAGAACACGACGCAGGGCTTGATCCCATGAACCACGAGATCATGACCTAAGCCAAAATCAGGAGTTGACACTTAACCAGTGAAGCCACCCCGGAGCACCCTGATATTACAATTTGAGTCAGAATTTCTTCTTCTTGGGAAACTTTAGTTGTTCGGTTGATTGGATGGGGCTCACTGCTTCACTTAACGTCAACTGACTGTAAACGAAAATCATAGCTACAAGATACATTCACAGCAACGTCTAGACAGACTAATGTTCTACCAACTGCTGGGCACCATAGCATAGCAAGTCTATGCATCAAGTTACCCATCACATTCCCCAACTAAGATACAACCCCTTGTGAAGTGCTTTTTGGCTACTGTATCTTCCAAACGTTAAGAATAATTAATACATTAAAAACATAATAAAAATTGCTTTAATTTTTAAAATATGTATTATAAGCTTCTTTTTTTTTTTATGAACATTATTCTCTGGTATTTTAAATGGGTATATCTTGTCTGCCTCTCTGGCTGCTAGTCTGTGATGTTAGGAAGTGACCTGAGTTTCCCTTGGAAACTATTATATTTCTTCTATCCTATGCTTCACTCTGCCCATCACTGGGGGCTCTGCAGGAATCCAGGCAAGGAGGAAAAGCTGGTTTTCTTGGGCTGTGTGGGCTCTTGTCCAGCTTCACCAGGAAGCAAAGGAATACACTTCCTTTGCTTTGGAAGTGTATTAGGCAGTGGCAAATATTAATAAAGTTCTTTTTGTTTTCACTTTTCCTATTAATCATCATTAACTGTAGTGAAAAAGCCAAAGAGAAGTATTCTTAGCTTCCTGGAATAAAGGATCATCAAACATCACCAAATTGAGCCCAGATTCCTCATGACCTATCTCATTTCCTGACTATACATAAGTCCCTTGTATGTACCACTGAATATATTTTCTTTATTTTTAAATATAATGTGCATAAAGCCCTTAGTAAGCACCTAATGTATAGTTACCACTTAATCAATTTTTTATAATAACTATGTCATCCTTAAATACAATAAATATCAGAATATCATTTAGCTCTTGAAACAATTATGATATATTATAGCCCCTCAGATAATTACTGTAGTGTTGGGATTCAGGCTGTGCCATTTCTTAGATGTTTCTGTTTATCTGAGGGTCACCCAGGGATGCAGTGAAATTACTCAGATAAGACCTCCCCCCAAGAGGATTTAGGATTTTGCACCGTTAATGGATTTTTCAATGTTGCCACACTACATTGGTTGCCCTTTTGACTTTATATCATTCGACTTTCCACAATTTGCCACACAAACTTCTTGCCTGTTAAACTAACGTTCAACAAAGTTCAAGTTACTTTGATGACTTTAAGCAGGTTCTAGCAAAAGAAAAGAAAGTGTATCTCTAAAATATGACACAGTGTAAAGGAATAAAAAGACTCTGAAATCTGTGGAGGCATGTTTCATGGTATCAAACTAGTTACAAGTTTCAAAGTAATGATAATGAAAACTATGATGTTTTACATCGATATAGAACAATTTCTTTTAAAAAAAATTTTTAACGTTTTTATTTATTATTGAGAGACAGAGCATGAGCATGAGCATGGGAGGGGCAGAGAGAGGGCTGCCATAGAATCTGAAGGAGGCTCCAGGCTCTGAGCTGTCAGCACAAAGCCCAACATGGGGCTCGAACTCACAAACCGTGAGATCATGACCTGAGCCGATGTCAGACGCTTAACCGAGGGATCCACCCAGGCATCCCGATATAGAACATTTCCTAACATTTATTTTGTTTTGTGACTTGATAACTATTTAACTGTGTATCACATGTTTGTATTTTGAACTGTATTGGTAGTAATTTACAGGGCTCACCTCTGCCACAATTACAAGTAACTGATGAAAAACAATGGGAAATACCTTTTAAAGTATTGAAGTTAGAATGAATAGTAATAAAGGCATGACTTTGAAAGCTAGGTTTCGTTATTGATAGAATAAGCCTAAATTCAAGATTGAATAGTTTGTTTTGATCATGGCAGCACTACAGATTTTCAAATGCATTACGAAAAAATGATTTCAAAATTTCTCAGTAAATCACAGATAATATACTAAATGTAACTTGTATCCAACCTAAAATATAAAGCAAGTTAAAATAAAAATTTTATAGCCTGAGCCAGTGTGACCTCACTCACAAAGTAAGTTACAGTTTCCATGTATGATTTAATCAGAACACTAAAGCTATAAGGTATCGCACATTGTCAAGGCTTTCTTTTACTGATAGTGAGGCATAGGGTCAGTAATAATATTTTATAGTACTATGAAACATGCAAAGTCTATCCCCACCTTCCACCCCTCTATCTGACATCTCAAATCAGGCAGCTTTTGAGTTAAGATCTTGGGGTAATGTCATTCAGTATAGCCTTGAATGTTCCTTTTCATTATTCACTTAAATAAAAATGATAACTTACTTTTGCATAGTCCTTAAAAAGTAATAAATACTTCATGTAATTTGTCTGGTTTGGTCTGCAGAAGAATCCTAGGAGGTTGGTTTGTTTATTATACAGTGCAGCATCGTGACCAACGACACCCCTGGTACTGAAGCCCCTTGGACTTGAATCTTCACTTTGCTGTCCCTCCTTCCGTATGTGACCATAAGCAAGCAGTCCAACTTCAGTTTCCTCACCTGAAATGGAAGGATGGCCACTTCTCCGAGGTGAGGACCCAGAATGATAGATGTGGGCTGCTTGGAGTGCCCCTTGGCTGTAGTGGACACCACAGTGGCCCCTGCAACCCTTGTTCTGCCCTGGAGAAGCTCCAGGCTCAGAGATGTCATGTGCTTTTTCAAAGTGCTTTTTTCCTTTCCTTTTTGAAAGGCTAGCTCTTCATTGGGAAGCAAAGAGAAAAAGGCTGATGGGCGCAACAAACAATGAATAATTAAGAATTTGTGCTGAAGATTAAGTCGTTTTCAAGAATCATTTGTATAAGAAAAGCCTTCTATTATGCTTACTTCTGGAATCATTTGACTTCTTACATAGCCTTGGGAGGCATACGTTTGTTTACAAAAGAGGTGATACTTAAATGCACTATGAAAAAAGAAAGCACATTTTCATTTTCTATCTATGACATCAAAAGACTTTCCTTAATGATGGACTATTTCTCTGATGACAAGAGCACGTAATCTACATAGATATATTTTTAATGTTTTATTCTTAATTTGGTGACTGGTAGTTGATGTTGATCATATAAACCACTCAGAAACATTTTTTTTTTTTCATTTCAATTCAGATATATATAGAGTGCGGTGGACTGAATGATGGTGTTCTCCCCAAATTCATATATTGAACTCCTAACCTCTAAGGCATTAGGAGGCTGGAACTATGGGAGGTGATTGGGTCATGGGGGTGGAGCTTCATGATGGGATTAGTTCCTGGTTCACAGAGCTCCCTGGCCTCTTCCGCATTTGGAGAACATAAGGGCCCTTGCATCTGTGAACCAGGAATCAGGTTCTCAGCAGACACCCAATCTGCAGGTGCCATGAGCTGGGACTTCCCGCCTCCAGAACAGTGAGAAATAAATGTTTCTTGTTCAAGCTGCCTTGTCTATGGTAGTGTGTTATAGTAGCCTGAATGCACTAATGCACACAGTAGTGAGACTTTCCCCTTCTTTTTGAGGATTACTTTCAAATGGAATAGTGGGTACTAGAAAACTTGAACTGCTAGTCAACGTTTCTAGAAGCCTTCAAACTGACTTGAGTTGTAGTCTGGGCAATTTATGGCCATAACAACACGTTCTTTGTGAAATATAATGACAACAGGTGGGGAAGGGTTTGAAGGCTGCAAGAGAGAGGGGTGTGTAGGGGGAGTTGGCCAGTTTTATTTGACCTCTAATCTGCTCAATTTCTAAATTCTCTGAAGTTTGGCTCAACTTCTTACCTGTTCTCAGTCTATGAGTCAGTCTTGGCTAAAATTTTTAGTATTTTTGGATCCTACGTACTAATTAATAAATAATATGTATATATTATACATACACAAATATACAGGTATATTTACCTATATGCATATATACATATACAGACCCACCCACTGATGTGGGCTTCAGTCCATATCTTTACTGGCTCTCTAAGCCGAGTGACCTCACAACTACTCCGTTTCACAGCACCCCCTACATACCAGGGTCTTTCTTCCTTCTATGCCAGTATTTGCTTTGCATGCTGGTATTCTTGCTTTTCGAAGGTTTGCTTCTGACACTTGGATTTTACAGAAGACCTGCCTTCGTAGTCTTCCTCTTAACTGGGGGTTCACTTTCTGTCATTTCAGTTACCTGCAGTCAACTATGACCTGGAAGCAGATGGTCAGAAGGTCAATAGTAGCCTAAGGCAACAGGTCAGTGCCTTGTACCTCACTTCATCTCATCACTTGGATATTTTATCATCTCAGTTAGTCAGAAGGGTGAGTGCAGTGTGTTAATCTTTTAATTGCTGTTAATCTTCTACTGTGACTGATTTAGAAGTTAAACTTAATCATAGACGTGTGTATGGGAAAAACAGTATTTATGGGGTTCGATAGTATCTGTTTTCAGGCATTAACTGGGGTCTTTGGATGTAACCCCCCACAGATAAGGGGGCACCATTGTACTTGTTTTGCCAACTGAAAGAAATGTGAAGAGGCCTTTCACTTTTATGGTAAGAGCTGAAGAGCGGCAACAGCATCCCGCCTCGGTTGAGTTTGCGGGAGTCCCTCTGTAATTCCTTACCCACGAACCATGTTCCTGATCTTAGTGTCCAGTCCCCAGGGCTTTGAACTCTTTCAGTGAGCATTGGGGGTTTGTCTCCATTTATTCTGGGGAGCTGTTAGCAAGATATGTCCAAAGGTATCAGAAAAACCTAAAGGAGGTTATTTTTTGGTTCTGAGAATGCTCAAAAATCTATCCATATAAATTAATGGTGATTGTGTCTTTCCTTGATGCCATTTTGGCTTAGGAAAGGTTTCATAGGAAGACTCTGCTTTCAGATAGCAAGGGAGACCTATAGTTGTTCCCTCACTAGAATGCTTTTTCTCTTCATGTCCTCTTCCCATCTACATAAACCATTCCAAGCATACCCTCTTTCTCCTCTGCTCGCACCAAAGCCCTGGTCAGCGTAGACCACATATGTACTACCACTGTGCTATATCCTTAGTAATTATTACTTGAAAGAATAAATTTCAAATGACGATGTAAAGGAAACAACTTTTAATCAAGATAGTTTTAGCCTGTAATCTACTAACCACAACCTATGTTTTGACTTTTACCATCTAACCACTCACCTCCCTAACTTTTCCCCTAGATGTTAGAAAGCACTGAAACCTCTCACTTGACAACATGACTATGTGAAATCTGTGGTCAGATGCTCTCACATTTCTAACTACTTTTTTTGGGTATCGTTATTTGCTTAATATCTAATTGTCTCATTGGACTACAGCTCCATGAAGGTAGAGATAATGATTGCTTTGTTCACTATTGTGTCCCTCATATCTATCATAACAAAGGAAGGCAGGAAGGAAGGCAGGAAGGAAGGCAAGCAAGCAGAAAGAAAAGAATGAGAAATCTCCAGTCGACAGCTAAAGCTTCAAAGGCTGTGAGTCCCCTTAGCTATGTGAGTTGATGTTTCTTTGTACACTGCACTAATATTTCCAAACAAAATTGCTTTTAAAATTTAACACCAAGAGCAATTTCCATTTCAAAATTGTGCCAGTTATTGAAAATGTCTTCAGTGATGTTACAAATGGTCTTGAAGCTCCCCTGAATTGTGCGAGGCATTTAGTAATGGGTGTCTGTGACTGTTTTCTAAAAATTCCTTATCTAGTTATTTCTAAACAGAAAAAAAAAAAAAAGAAGAAGAAAGGGGGAAAAAAGCCTGGAGAAGTAATCATCAAGCTGGGTGTAAAATAAGTGCAGCAAATAGCTCTATAAAATACTATTTTTAAAAGAGCCTTTTATTTTGTTTAATGTTCCAGAACTTTCTGACTGAGAATTAAAAGTTGGGTATAATTATTTCAAGGAATTTGGGTAAAATTATTTCACAACCTAACCACAAATACAGGAAAAAGAAATGGAAGACAACCTTATAGACATGTACATCCTAAACAAAGAAGTATGGATAGATATCAAAGTCTTATTCTTTTTTTTTTTTAATATTTTTATTTATTTCTAGGAGAGAGAGAGAGAGACAGCGTGAGCAGGGGAGGGTCAGAGAGAGAGGGAGTCACAGACTGAAACAGGCTCCAGGCTCTGAGCTGGCAGTCAGCACAGAGCCCGACGCGGGGCTCGAACCCACGAACCGCGAGATCATGACCTAAGCGAAAGTCGGACGCTTAACCGACTAAGCCACCCAGGCGCCCCATCAAAGTCTTATTCTGGTCTAGAACGAGATTGCCTCCCAAGGCAATCTTCAAACAGAAGGCTTACCCAGGTCTACCGGAAATAGGTTTCCATCATAACAGTCCAGAGTGTCCAAAACATTTATTGTGAAATGTTTCTTTTAAATCTTGGGATCTCTGACATCAGACATATTTCCTCACTTCTGTTAAAGAAGTTTTTCTCTACTCCTGGGAGAGGATTCAACTATGCCAGTGTTCATTCTAATCACGATGTCATGCAGGTAACCCCTTCAGCTGGGCCTCTCAAACTTTAAATGGGGGAGCTCTTTAAAATTCAAAGTCAAAGCCTTGCCCCCTAGAAGTCTGTTTCATTAATTCTAGAATGAAGGTTCAGGCATTTTTTAAATCTTGTTTTATTTTTAAAGTTCCATAAGCGATTCAGTTGGATCACCCCAGATAAATCTTATAAGGAAAACACAGCACAATGGTGCTTAGCCCTTAAGAGAAGTTATATTTACATAGGTTTTATTTGTCTGGTTATATCAGCAGAGACTTAGTCTATTTAGTATACTTATTGTTTCTCTTGGAGTAAAAATACTTTCCCCCTCTCCTATTTTCTAGTGCAGTTTCTTTCCTTCCCTCTTCCCTTTCCCTGGAGCCCTGTCTCCCTTTACCTCAAGGATCTCAGGTATTTTAACTTTATAAGGCAGACTGATAATGCCAGTTCCTCTGATTTTGTTCAGTACATTTTCCTATGCATCTCATCTTGACATCTCTTCCCTTTCTAATAGCTCTTGACCTCCAATATGTCCCTTGCCCCCACTTTTCTTCAACTAATTTGCCTCCAGGACAATCAGCCCTCTTTGTCTGAGGCCCCTGACTTCACAGCATTTCTGTTCTTCAGGGCATTGTTTTCCTTGTGTCCATGTTTTCCTGTTTTTAAAATACGTTTACCTTTTTCTGGTGAGGAAGGACACTGTGAATCGCTATTGCTTTTGGTTGAGGGTTGGGTAGGGCAGTGTGATCCTCAAGGCTGATATAGATAAATATGTACCTATCTTTGCTAATAATCCTTCTAAAACTCTGCTTCCTGGATCTGGTTATGATGGTTTCTCTGTGATGGCCCAATCAGAGGACAGAGACCACTCTAGATCCTTCAACAGGAGGAATTTAATTCAGAGAATTTGTTCTTGAGTAATGGATAATCGGAGAAGCCAAGTGGGGGTGGCCGATGCATCTGATAGATTAGCGGCAGCAGGGATCTGTGCTCACTTGTAAGGCTGGAGAGACAATGGGAGGCAGCAGTGTTCCCAGAACTCGGAAACCAGGCTTACTTTCAGAGAGTGAGAACCAGGGCAAGGACATGATGAACCCCAGCCGCTGCTGGGGGTGCTGCATGCAGCCTAGCAAGAGAGGGAGAGACACCAGAGGGGTCTCCTCCTGCCTCTCCCTGGCTGCAGTTGTATGGAATCCAGGTGCCCAGGGAGGCTTGGGAGTGAAATTCCTTAGAGGAAGAGTGGAAAGCAGAGTTGACAGCAAAAGACGTACATGACTGGCACAGTTGCTATAGGAGGATGATCTCATGTGATGTATGAAGTCTCTCTTTTCAATCCAAGAACTAGCTTCTGTATCAAGGTAATTGATTCTATGCCAGTAGATAAGAAATGAGGGACTAGGGAATAATAAAACTGAAAACAGGAGAATCGGGATTTGTATTGTATTTAAGTTATTACTTCCTTCTCTGTTGTGCCAGAGAGAGGTCTACGTCTGTCCCTGTTATGGCTGCCATCTCTTCTTGTCAGAGACCCTGCCGGCATCCTGCACTAAGGGAGCAGGCTGGGGGCGGTGGGGAAGGAGAGTGTGCTGACAGCCACAGTTCTTAACTTCTGCAGGGGGCACCTGAAGCGCAATGCAAAACAAAGCAGGAAGCAGAAAATTCTCCTGGGAAACTGGAGGCAGAAAGTGAGCCCCTGTGCCCCGTTCTCCAGCCCAGTCCCCCTTGCTTCAAGCCTATAAATAGGGAGTGTGTAAATCCCAGCTAGACACAGAAACGAGATGGTCTCCTAAAGATACGTATGTTGCAACCAACAGAGAGCACCAAACTGCAGAAGGGACCAGATCCACTGCGATGACGCAGACCCCAGGAAGAGCTATGATAAGCCCTCTCTCTCTCTCTCTATCCCCCCCCCACTCTCTCTCACACACACAGCAGCTGGGTTTTATTCAATTTACTCTTTTAACCCAATGTAATGATGCAGTATCTTGTGTTTCACCCTAGTGACTCATCACCCTTTCTACTTCCTTGTCTGCCTTTCTATCTCCAGCTCTTTTCAACTTGGCTTTGGTCAATCCTGCCTCTGAAAAAGTCCTTTCAGCGTGGCCTGCTAACTGCCCAATCTAGTGGTAACTTTTATCAGTTATTTCAGTTGGCTATTTAGAAGCATGGAAATTACTGAGCACATGTTTCCTCTTTGAAACTTTCCAACTTTCATTTGAGATAATGTATACTTTTGTTTTTCCTCCTAATTTTGGACTATTCTTTCCTTTTTTCTTTATCTAATTCTCTGTTCATCCTAAATAACTATGTTCCTAGGGATTCCAAAATTGGCCTCTGGCCAATTGGCCTCTACCCAATCCACCCCTCTCCTTTCTTGAGATGTGCTCCCTGGACCTTCTCATATATGTGCTTAACTACAATCTGTAGCCTCTCAACTCACATCTCATTCTTTAGATTAGAAGTATTTCCTGAACGCCAGGCCTGATTTTCTATTGTCTGCAGATATCTCCACCTGGATGTCATATCTTAAATTCACCATGTCCTAAACCAAACCTCTGATTTTCCTTCCTCAAGCAAATTAGTGCCTCATACAAGTTAACAGTAGCACGTTAACAAGAACATTTACCCATAGCTCTGACTAGCTCCAAGTTGGATTAGCAACTTTCATCTGTGCTTCTATAACATGAAATAGATTTCTTTCAATACTTACTGCAGTGAATTCTGAATTCTGATTTGTCTCTTCTTTTATCAGCCTTTAAGTTTATCAAAAGCAGGGACTGTTTATTATTCATCCCTGAATCTCCAGGGCCCAACTCACTGCACAGCTGATTCTCATCATCCCCTTCCTTCTCAAATATCCTGATCACAATTTGTCCAATTTATACAATTTGTAAAATTTGTACAAAGAGCCACTTGTTTGGAGAATTCATGTTATTTTTCATCTTCTCAACTGTGTTTAGAGCAGTTGTTTATATTTGGTAATTCATTTTAGAAAGTTGGGATATAGCTATTTTATTTCCAGCTGCCTGGGGATATGAATTCCAGTCACTTAAGAAATATATAAGCTTTGAGCCTCAAGACATCAGTTTGTCGAGACCTTAACGTTCATTGTTATGGGGATTGTACATGTCACCAATACTATATTTTTATAATGTTGATGAAGAGAAGTAATAAACTTTCACAATTTTTTGGTTGTTCATCCTAGAGTTTCAGAGATAGATCTTTGATATTATTAGCCTTGTCAATTTTTTGAGAATAAATTTTTGTTAACACTGTTTGGAGTGCTTGAAGGACGATAGTTAATTATAAAAATTTCCAAGGACATTTTCTTAATTTAAAATTGGTGAGTTTGTATATATCCCAACATTTCCCCAAGGACCTGACACACTTAATTAGAACTTACTCTTAGTTATATTTTAGGTCTAGAATTGGGATCAATGAAATAACTGAAGAATCAAGCTTAGGTGAAATTAAATTCAAACCTAGCCTCAATTTCTTAGAAAATAAATCTGAGGCAAGGATTTGAAACACTCATGATTACCTGGGAGGTACAAAACTAAGGTGATGAAAGTGAGGGGAAAGGAGAGGAAAGGTGTGTAGGGGTACATTACCAGACCAGCTGCTGCTTCACAAAGAGCTGTGAAAAGACACAGTGGACCCTACAGGTGCATCTCAGCACCAGAAGACAAAGAAGTCTATGTGAACAGATCATGGTGTTGATGACAAGGTTAGGGTTTGGCTTCCTCCTGTTTCCTATCGACCATTGCTCAAAGTTCACTCCGCAGAGAGTGAATTCCCTGTGCTTTTGGTTTGCATTAATCAACTCTGCCTGTGGCCACTAAGGATATCAAAGTCCATCCTGTGAAGTGGCATTCTTTTTATTTCCCCATTTTGTACAAGCGATATACATCACCAGTGGCCTAATCAAAGCCTTGTTGTTTGAATTCTGGAAGCAGGCAGGAGGCACACATTTCACCCGAGGCTGATGAGCTAAGCTACTGGTGGTATTTATGGCAAAAGACTGATTGGCCCCAAAGAGAGTCCAGGAGGCAGGAGGTGCGGGCACACACAACTTGAGGAAGTGGACGAAATTAGTGTCTAATAGAGCTGCTGACTCAAAATGTTCCCTTTCCAAGTTTACAGATAGGGAAAGGGAACAGAAAACTTCAATACAGAAGTTGCATCAAACAAGTTGCCATGAGTAAGTCATCACAGATTTTTTTAATTGAGATATAATTTTTAATTTTAATTTTATTTTATTTAAAAATAAAATTTTAAAAATTGAGATATAATTCACATATGACATATTTTTTCAGGTAGACAACATAATGATTTGATATATGTATATATTGTGAAATGATTATCACAATAAGTCACGTTAACATCCATCAGCACACATTTATAGGTGTTTTTGGTGTGTGTGCGATACAAACTTTTAATATCTACTCTCTTAGCAATTTTCAAATATATAGCATTATTAGCTATAGTCACGATCATCATAGATATTGACCTGGGAAAAAAGCATTGAAAACTAAAATGTCCCATACCCACCCCCCTACTTTTTACACTCTGAGTATTATACTTGGAGACATCTGGGCTGTCCTTTGACAGGAGATGACTCCATGGGATACCTCCGTCACTCTTCAGATGAAACTTCCTAGTCTGATTTCCTTTTTCCAAGGTGTTTTAAAAGAATCTAGAGGGGTGCCAGTTAAGCTTCCAACTTCAGCTCAGGTCGTGATCTCACGGTTTGTGAGTTTGAGCCCCATGTCGGGCCCTGTGCTGACAGCTCAGAGCCTGGAGCCTGCTCCAAATTCTGTGTCTCCCTCTCTCTCTGCCCCTCCCTTCCTCATGCTCTGTCTGTCTCTAAAAAATAAATAAACATTAAAAATTTTTAAAAATCTAGATATCTTGCCACTGACTTCTACTCTAATAAATATAGGAAACTGGAAAAAATGTCAACCTACAGTTTTTCAGTGATAAGAGTCATGCACAGGAGAGCATTATTCTGAGAACTTCTTGATTCCATTTCTTTGCTGAACTTGAAGCTTATTTTTAGAGAAATATATGTCCTGGCTCTGACTGAACTTCAGATTTTCTATCTGTCTTTGGTTGAAAGACAAAGATGACAGGATGTTTTATTTTCATTGGACGTATTAGGAACAACCTCACCGTGCATGGCTCTACATAGCCACACACAGGCAGCTGGTTCATATGGTGCATGCAGGAATAAGCAGTCAAAGCTTTAGCTACAATCATTCATCCAGCCCAGTTCTCTATGTTTGGACTTTGGACACAGACTCCGGGCCTGACTAAGCCTGAGTCAGGGTATTGGCCCTCCTGACAACACCATTCTGCTGTCGTTAATGTTGCACTACTGGAATATATTTTTGAGACTTTTTCCATGATGCCTAGGAGTCCTCTCCCTCTTAGCTTGAATTATCGGATCCCTAAAGCATTCTAATAGTCATCTTACCTTTGAATTTTCCTCTCTGAATGGCACTTCTATTCTTCAACTGAAAGAAGTGGTAGCTGTACCTGAATCTCAAACTGGGCTGCCTTCCTCTATACTGTAGGGCAGCTTCTGTCCCTCGCATAGCTGCTCCTGGTCAGTTTCTGCAGCGTTGCTGCCTGCAGTGACCGCCTTTGGAAATCTTTCGCCTGGAATTGCAGATGATCGTTTGTGAATAAGAACTGTTGTGTGGAGTTGGTTGATGGACTTCCTGTGGCATCCCGGTCTACTTAGAAATAACCAAGAAGGGAGAGTTCTTTTTATTTCCCTGTTGGACAAGCTAGACCACGAGTGGCCTGAGCCATATGGTTGACTCCTGAGATGTACATCTTATCATTTTCAAAAGTCAATGCAGAGTAATATTTTCCCAATATCTTGCCGACCAGGGAGAAGACATGATAGAGTGGCTTTTTTACCTTTCTTCCTGAAAGGATAGACTAACTCTACAAATTGTTGTCCCTCTTGACAGAAATCAATGCAATCCATTACCAGATATTCACATTTCACCCAACAATGTGAGAAAGCAAATAAATAAGAGTCTATTCAATTCTGTAAGTGCTTTGCAAGCTCTGTCTTGAAAGGAAAATAAAAATAAGATGCCTTTGATGATGTAAAATTCATTAGGATCTTTCCATCCAGGTTAGTTCATGGTTTTATTGTGGAGATTTCTGTTACCTGTACAGTGAATAGCTGGAAATTGTTTCATTCTCTTAGCCTTTGTAAAAGAGTAAATTGGTTTTATTGGCCATTTCTCTAATATTAGTCTACTTTAGGCAAGTGTTTTGCTCTGTATTATGAGTGACACAAGTACTTTCTCTCTGCCTTATAGATATAATATTCTGTGTGGGAGAGAAAAGATGGATGATATAAAGATGATAATGTGCCATTAGGGATGATTAGGCTTGTACACTGTAGCAATTGCCATCACCCTAATTTATTAATTTATTATTTCCAGCTTTATCGAGATAGAATTGATATGTAACATTGTATAAGTTTTAGGTGTTGATTTGACCCTAATAGTTTGTGAAATAATTACCACCATAGTGTCAGATAACATCTTTATCATGTCACATAATTATTAATTTCTTTTTTGTAGCGAGAATCTTGAAGATCTACACTTTTCAGGGATATAATACAATATTATTACTATAACCACCATGTCTCATATTAAATCCCTAGAACTCAATTCATTTATATTTAGAAGTTTGTACCATTTGACTTGCATCTTCCCTTTACCTTCATCCCCCACTCCCTGGTAACCACCATTCTACTGTTTCTATGAGTTCTCCTTTTTTAGATTCTACATATGCGTGAGATCATACAGTATTTGTCTTTCTTTGTTGGACATATTTCACTCAGCATAATGTCCCCTAGGTTCATCCATGTTATTGCAAATGGCAGGATTTCCTTCTCTCTCATGGCTGAGTAATATTTCCTTATATATACATTTACTATACATATATTATTATATACTGCTATCTATCATCTATCTATCTAGAAAACATATTCTTTATGCCTCCATCTGTTGACACTTAAGTTGTTTCCATATCTTTGTTATTGTGAGTAATGGTACAATAAACATGCGAGTGCAGATATCTATTTAGGATCCCATTTTCACTTCCTTTGGATATATATGCAGGAGCAGGGATGCTAGATCACGCATTGCCCTAATTTATTTATTATTTATTTCTATTTTTAGAGTATTTAAATTCCATTTAGTTAACATATAGTATAATATTAGTTTCAGGTGTACAATATAGTGATTCAATGATTTTATACAACATCTGGTGCTCATTGCATTGTCCTAAATTTAGATCCTGAAGGATTCTCCACTGATTGTCTCACTTGGCTAAAGTTGTAGAGTAAAATAGAAAGCCATTGTTTTCATTAAAAGGTACGTGTTCTCAGAACCATCTCACAAGGTAGCTATGTACTTGCAAAAACAAATTATAATGGGTGAACACATGATTAAATCAATAAATAATTCACATTTTTCTATTGAAATGATGGCTTCTAAACCTTATCTAGATTTTTGAATGTTGGAAGACCCTCTTTAGGTCAATTCTTTGTCCATTCCTGCAAAATGCACTCATGTTTTCACAATCAAACTTTCGACTGCAGATTTTGCTATTGATTCCGTTTTCTTAGCCTTTTTTCCCCTATGGGAAATTACGAGTCTACGTGGGATTATTTAGGGTCTTCTGTCAGCACACAATATTCAAAGTACCGTTTGGCTTTCCTTGGACAATTTCCTGTTCATCCTAATTCAGCCTTATCATCTTTTACTTTGCTCCTATTCTTGACTCTGTTGTGATTTCCTCACATCTTCATTTTTCACCTGTTGCTGCTGATGTTGTTGTTGTGCTTGGATCTATGGTAGAATGCCTTCTGTCTGTCTCTTACACAAAAGCAAATCCTGAGGTTTCCCCTTCCTCCCCCAAGAGTCTCTGCTACTGGAGACTACAATGGAATACATAAAGGTAAAAATAACTAAGTGAAAGCTTAAATTTTCCTAGAGATAAAGCATCTCCAGGAGCAACCTAAGCTGGTTCATGTGCTGGCACCACCCAGCACGCTTTCCTGCAGTTCAGCGCAGTGGGAAACCAGCCCCGTGGAGAGGAAGCAAAATGACGCGGTGCTTCCCAGAAGAACATGAAATTACAGATTAAAGAGGAAGCAAGAAGACAACATGTAGATTTAATGGAGCAAATTTAATGCTGGCATTCACTGAATATGAGTGGCTGTGGCTCCTGGTGATCTGGTCCAAAAAAAAATTTTTTTTTTGAAACAAATATTGGGATGTTTAAGACACTTTTTGGTGTACACAGTGGAGGCTTCTGAGTGGCCGGCATTATGCATGTTCTTTGTTTTCTTTTTGTAACGAAATGCTTTGTTTTTATAATAAGAGAAAGTAGCACTGTACATGACAAAATAAAAACAGTAGGTAAGTTTAATTTAAAATATAATTTTTGTCAGATATGCCTGCTATATTCGGCGAAGTGTGTATAATTTTTTTAAAATTTTGTTTTAATGTTTTATTTATTTCTGAGAGAGAGAGAGAGAGAGAAACAGCATGAGCAGGGGAGGGGCAGAGAGAGAGGGAGACATAGAATCTGAAACAGGCACCAGCTCTGAGCTGGCTGTCAGCACAGAGCCCGATGCAGGGCTCGAAACCACAATCCGTGAGATCATGACCCGAGCCGAAGTCGGTCGCTCAACCGACTGAGCCACCCAGGCGCCCCTGTGTAATTTTTTATAATTGTGCAAATTGGAGGATAACTGACGTCGCCAACAACTAGTTTGTGTTTCTTTTTCTACGATCTTTGTTTACACTGTCCACCCTTTTGTGTGGCTTATTGCAATTTTTTTCAAATTAAGGTGTTTTCAAGACAAATTTCATGGAGAAGCAATAAAAAGTGACTAGAAGTTGAAAAAACAGGGGATAGGAAATAATGTTACGAAATGACATGAGGCCTTGTTGAACTTCCCTATGATGCCTTAAAAATTTAGCAAGTTACAGAAAACAAGATCTCATGGAATGTATATTTTCTATCAAGCCATCAGTGTGAACTGTTCTCTTGATCTATTTAATTTGTTCAACTCTTTTTTTTAGGGCTTTATAAGTCCTTTTTAAAATCTTAGTTTAGGTGACACACAATTTTACATTAGTTGCAGGTATACAACTAAGTGATTTGACAAACTTAAACTGTGTTCACCACAAGTACAGCTACTTCTGTCCCATTACATCACTATTATAATATGTTGACTGTATTCCTTATACTCTACTTTTTATTCCCGTGACTTACTCATTTCATAACTGGAGGCCTGTATCTCCCTCCCTCTTTAACCCATTTTTCCCAACAATCCACTCTCCTCCCCTCTGGCAACCATCAGTTTGTCTCTCCATTTATAGTTCTGATTCTGCTTTTTGTTCTTTTATGTATGTATGTATGTATTTATTTATGTTTCTGTTTATGAATGAAATCATATGACATATGTCTTTCTTTGTCTGACTTATTTAACTTAGCATAATACCCTCTAGGTCCATCTATGTTTTCTCAAACGGCATGATCTCATCCCTTTTTATGGCCGTGTAATATTCCATTGTGCATATATACCACACTTTCCTTATCCATTGTCTGTTAATAGACACTTAAGTTGTTTCCGTGTCTTGGCTATTGTAAATGACACAATAAACATAGAGGTGTATATATCTTTTCAAGTTAGTCTTTTCCCTAGGTAAATATACAATACTTGAATTATTGGGTCATATGGTATTTCTATTTTTAATTTTTTGAGGAAACTCCATGCTGCTTTCCACAGTAGCTGTACCAATTTACATTTCCACCAACAGTGCAGTAGGGTTATTTTTCTCTACATCCTCACCAGCATTTGTTGTTCCTTGTCTTCTTGATTTTAGTCCTTCGAAAGGGTGTGAAGTGATATCTCATTGTGGTTTTGAATTGCGTTTCCTTGATGATTAGTGATGTTGAGCATCTTTTCATGTGTCTGTTGGTTAACTATATATCTTCTTTGGAAAAACATCTACTCAAGTCCTCTGCCCATTTTTTAATTGGATTGTTTGATTTTTTGGAAAAAAAATTTTAATGTTTATTTATTTTTGAGAGGGAGAAAGACAGAGCGCGAGCAGGGGAGAGGCAAAGTGAAAGGGAGACAGAATCTGAAGCAGGCTCCAGGCTCTGAGCTGTCAGCACAGAGCCCGATGCGGGCCTTGAACTCACAAACCAAGAGATTGTGACCTGGTTGAAGTCAGCTTAACCGACTAAGCCACCCAGGCACCCCAAATTGTTTGATTTTTTGGTGTTGAATTATTTGTGTATCTTGGATATGAACCCCTATTAGATGTATCATTTGCAAATATCTTTTCCCATTTCATTAGGTTGTCTGTTTCTTTCATAGTTTACTTTGCAGTGCAAAGCTTTTTATTTTGATGTAGTTCCAATAGTTTATTTTTGCTTTTGTTGCCCTTGCTATAGGAGATATATTTAGAAAAATGTTGCTATGGCTGATGTCAGGGAAATTACTTCCTGTGTTCTCTTCTAGGATTTTTATAGTTTCAAGTCTCATGTTTAGGTCTTTAATCCATTCTGAGTTTATTTTTGTGTATGGTGTTCGAACGAAGTCCAGTGTCATTCTTTTACATGTAGCTAGCTGTCTGGTATTCTGAACACCATGTATTTTTGCCTCCTTTGTCATAGATCATACCACTGTGTTTGCATGATGTGACCATTGATATAAGTGGAAAGTTAAAGTCCTTTACTGTTACTGTACTACCATCATTTTCTCTCTTTATGTCTATTAATATTTGCTTTACATATTTAGGTGCTTCAGTTTGGGTTATGTAGATATTTACAATTGTTATATCCTGTTGTTGAATTCATTTCTTTATCAGTATGTAATCACTTAATATAATTCCACAACAAATACCACCAACCACAATTAAACCAAATCCACCACAAATTGGAGAATACCCTTCTTTGTCTCTTATTACAGACTTTGTCTTAAAGTCTATTTTGTCTGATATAGGTATTGCTACCCCAGATATATATTTGCTTCCATTTGTGTGGTGAATGTTTTTCCATCCCTTCACTTTCAGTCGGTATGCATCTTTAGGTCTGATGTGAGTCTCTTATAGGTAGGATATAGATGGTTTTAAATGATTTTAAAATTTTGATGATTTTAAAATTTTGTTTTCTGGTTGTTTTTGTAGTTCTTTGTTTCTTCTTTTGCTTTCTTTCTTTGTGATTGATAAGTATCTATAGTGTTTGTTTTTTAGGGGTTTTTTTTGTTTTGTTTTCTTTCTCTATTTTTTGTGTGTCTATCATAGGTTTTGGGTTGTGGTTACCAGGAGATTCACACATAACATCCTAAGTAAACAGCAGTCCATATTAATTTGAGAATCATTTAAATTCAAAAACATTTAAAAAATACAAAAATTCCTATTTTTCTTTTCCTCCTTATCTTCCCTTTTTACTCCATTCTCCACATTTCATGTATATGTTGTCATATTTGTATCTGTTATTCATATTTTCCTTATGTCTAATTATGACCATTTCTTTTCCATTTAAAGCAATCTTTTTAACATTTATTGTAAGTCTGGCTTAGTGGTGATAAAGTACCTTACCTTTTGTTTGTCTGGGAAATTCCTTATCTCTGCTTCAAATCTGAATGATAACTTTGCAGAGCAGAATATTGTTGGTTGTAAGTTTTTTCCTTTCAGCACTTTTTTTCTTTTTAATTTTTTTTTAACATTTATTTATTTTTGAGAGACAAAGAGAGGCAGAGCATGAGCAGGGGAGGAGGAGAGAGAGAGGGAGATACAGAATCCAAAGCAGGTTCCAGGCTCTGAGCTGTTTGTTAGCACAGAGCTTGACCCTGAACTGTGAGACCATAGCCTGAGCTGAAGCTGGATGCACAACTGACTGAGCCACCCAGGCGCCCCTCCTTTCAGCACTTTGAATATATCATGCCACTCCCTTCTGGTTTGCAATGTTTCTGCTGAAAAATGAGCTGATTTTCCCCTGTAGGTAACTTGTTTCTCTCTTGCTGCTTTTAAGATTCTTTCTTTGTCTTTACTTTTTGATATTTTAATTATTATATGCCATGGTGTGGACATCCTTGGGTTCATCTCTTTGGAATTCTTTGTGCTTTCTGGATTTGAATGTCTATTTCCCTCCTTAGGTTAGGGAAGTTTTCAGTTATTATTTTTTCATATAAGTTTTTTATATCTTTCTCTCTTCTTCTGGGGCCTCTGTAATATAAATGCTTGTTAGCTCAATGTGTCCAAGAAATCTCTTAATCCATTCTCATTTTTTAAAAATTCCTTTCTTTTTTGATGTTCAGCTTGTGCACTTTTCATTACTCGGTATTCTAGATCATTGATACATTCTTCTTCATCCTCTAATCTACTGTCTATTCCTTCTAGTGTGTTTTTATTTCAGTTATTGTATTCTTCAACTCTGATTGGTTCTTTTTAATATTTTCTATCTCTTCCTTGAAAGTCTTACTGAATTCTAACATTCATTTCTCTAGCCCGAGTCAATCTTTATGATCATTACTTTAAATTCTTTATGAAGCATATTGCTTATCTCTTTTCAATTAATTTTTTTCTGAGTTTTTATTGGTGTCGTTCTTTCTTTTGGTGCATATTTCTCTGTGTCCCCAGTTTGCTTGACTTTCTCTTTTTCTCTTTTTGGCCAAATTAAATGCTACCAATGGAGCTAGTTCTAATTTTTGTTTACTCCAGGTACTAGCAATCCATCCTTAATTCTTACATTAAAGGAAAAACCAACCCTTATTAAACTCTGTGTGTGTATTTCTGTTCATCAAGGGTCTGGTACCCTAGCATCATTCTTTCTCTGGTAAGGGAAGATCCATTCCAAGGTCTACCTACTGTTTCCTTCCCTTCTCTTCCCTCACCCACCACCGTCCTCCGTCCTGCTCCCCGTCTTCTCTTCCCCTTCCCTTCTCTCCTCTTTTCTCCTCTCCAAGCTCCACAGCCCCATTGCCATCTTTCCTTGTCTTTTTCCTTTCCTTCCTTCCCTTTTTCTCTGTTTTCTTTTCTCTTCTTTTCTCTTCCCCCCTCTCTTTATCTACCCTCCTCTCTCCTCTCCCCTTCTCTTCCCCTATTTTTTTCTTAAATAGAGCTGGAATTTAAAAACATGAAAAAAACACATGTGATAATTACAGGCTTTTCTATTGTCTGAGAATGAATGGGAAGAGTCAGTTACATTCGGATGAAAACTTTTAGCTATTTAATTTGATTCTAAACTTCATCCCTGTGTCAGAGATTAACTATGCCCAAGACACTCATTGTCACATTTTGTCTTATTTGGCCAGGTCACAGGTTAACTGAACATTATGTCAAAAAGTCAATATATGGTTTTAATTGTACTTAATCATATGTTAATGATTAATGAAGTTTTGTGTCAAATAAGTTAAAAAATTCATAGCTTCATAGTTCATACAACATAATGGGATAAATACCAGGGTGATGAGGTTAATATAGGTTAATTAGTATGAGTCAGGCTTGCTCCAGTTTGCTTTGCTTAATCCAGAAATTACGTTAAAATGATGGAATTTGTACAATAGTACTTATTTTTTGTTCGAGTCACCATTATGAGCTCTCATCTAACAAACCATCTGTCACTGCAAGAATCCTTTTTTCTCACTACTCTGCACACCCCTGAATCTGGCTCTCGCTCAAACCCCTCTCTGCTTTCTCAAACTCTCCCACTATGCTCTTTTTTCACAGCCTCTTTCCTGATCATTTCTTTCATCATTTTCCCTCCTACCTGAAAACTGGCTCTCCTCCAAGAACCCCTCTGAGGAGAAAGCTGTAATTTCTTTCAGCACCTTAGGTACCTCAGGACCTGGTAGAGGGATCACTGTCCTCTTTTCTCCCTATTGCTTCATTTTTTTCTTTTTCTCCTTTGGAAATTTGGGTTCCTTAAAGTGTGGTATATAGGTCTTCTCCACTCATCTCACATTTTTGTCTCTATCGTCTGCTGGCCTTATTCATTGATGACTTCAGTACCTGGTTTATTGTCTTTTCCTCTGACCATTCCTTTTCTCTTTCCTCAGGACTCCCACCATTACATGCATGATCCATCAAAGTCTTCTCAGTTCCACATCCATTGTATCCAACTCTTTCTAAGCACCAAACGTGGTGTTTGCCCTGGGCTTGCCCCTGGCAATGACATAATATTCAGGGAAATCTCACAACTGGTCATTTCAGACTTCAGACTTCAAATCCACACTCTGAGACAACCACCTCATTTCTTTTCCCACTCTCAGTTCTAACACCCCGCTCCCCCTAAGCTTTCAGCTAGTATGTTCTCCTCATTCTTCACTGAAGAAATGGATATGGTTGGACAAGAACAATGTTAACTTTCCATCTCTAATTTACTAGCCCACAAACTGGTATTTGTAAATACCAGTTCTTCACTTCCTTTTGTAACGAAATATACACATTAAGTGCTGGCTTCTGCCTGAGATCAAACTTGTCATGTCCTCTGGACCATGTCTGCTCTTAATTTCTCAAGAACCTTGTTACCCTACCACAACTGCCCTCTTCAATCTCTCTCTTTCCAGGCCTCTTTTTCTCATCAGTTCTTCCCTTTCTACTGGCACATGGCCATTATTATACAGATATACCTATCTTCATTAAAGCATTCTTGTCACCACATTTTCTTCCACCTCTTCACTTCTCTGTTCCCTTAACAGTAATGAACTGGTCTCTGTATGTTCTCATCTCCTATTGTTTCTTCAATCCAATCTCATCAGTTTTCAACCCTACCACTCCACGGAAGTCATTATTAAATGCCCTCCATCTTTCCAGATCCATGGTTGGTTTTCTGTCCTGGTGTACAACTATATACACAACTGCTTAGCAGCATGTGACACTGTTGACCATTTCTTCTTTCTGGAAACTTTTTTTTTTTTCCTCAGAAATACCACCAGAGCAAAATGCTAGGATTTTATCCCAGATTCTACTTTCTTTTTTGTATTGTACATCTAATCTATCAAAAGATTTGGTCAGGTCCAAAAATATGTATTTCATCCTGTCCTACACTATTTTATCTGTGCTAGTCTAGCCTATCCCACATGTCTTACCTCTTCTTGCTATTTTCCACTACTTCTCTGGTATAATTTCTATTCATTTCAAAGAAGTAGCAGCTAATCTTCACATGTGTTCTCCTCCTTCCATTTAGTGTCCTTGGAACCCACTTTCTATACAGCACCTAGAGTAATCTTTTAAAATGCAACTTACATCATATGCCTCCTTGGCCTGACTCTTCTGATCCCATGGTTTCAGTCTGGCCTCTCACCCCAGACCAGTGGTGGTGGTGATACAAACATCTGATGGGTCTGGAAAACCCAGAAACAGAGGAGAACCTCTATCCCTGTTTTCAAGGGGAGTTTGGAGAGGTGGCAAGATCCCGGAATCTCAGGGATTTTCTGGTGTTAGGATAAAAGACTAGAAATGGTTGTGTGATGTTGGGACAGAAGAAACTTAGAAGCTTAAATCAGTTTCTCAGAGAGACATGGAAACCTAATATTTTCCTTATAGCAAGCAGCGAGGGACCTGCACACAGCTGAGAGGCAGTTTGACTGAAAGAGTTCTCACAGTCAGGAGGGGAAGAATAACAGTGACCAACTTGGCCATTGACTAGAACAATAATGTTTTAGTGCATGCTGATGTGGGTAGATGACAAAAACCAAGTATCACAACCCTACAGTGTGCACACACAATCATGTTTGGCATTGTGAAAGCTCTTGCAGAACACAGATGCTATTCTGGGGACTTGGGGACGTGGGCAAGTCCTCAAGTTGGCTGCGATTTAGTTTATACCATCTGGTAGAGTGGGGATTTAAAATAAAAATTAAATTCAGTGTAGAATTAAAGTTAAAAAGTTAAATCCCATGGGCACATGAATTTGTGGGTTGTTATCTGTACTTGATGTTTTATAAAGTTCAGTGATAATACATATGGGTGCAGGTTAAGGGAGAAGACTTTAGTTTTGATGATACCTGTGTGTACTTAGGCTGGCTCTTCCTAATATCTTTAGGTCTCATTTTCCTTATCTGTAAAAGAAAGAGATTGGGCTAAATAAATGGTGCCTCTAGACCCCCTGTTATCTAATCAATTGCTACCAATGATTTATCTTAGAAGAGTGATTTCGCGTCTACCATGCAGAATATGTGTATCTAGATTTTGCCCATTAACCTATTCGTGGAAACAAATTCTCCTCTGGGGCACCTGGGTGGCTCAGTTGGTTAAGTGACGAACTTTGGCTCAGGTCATGATCTTGTAGTTCTTGGATTTGAGCCCCACACCAGACTCTGGGTTGACAGCTCAGACCCTGAGCCTTGCTTCAAATTCTGTATCTCCCTCTACTCTACATCTTCCCACCTTTCAAAAATAAAAAAAGGAAACTCTCTTCTATTTATAAAGTTTTGTTACTTTCTCATTCTTATTTAAGGGATGTTGATTATATATATGTGAATGCCTGTGTGTGTAATTGTTGATTCTCTGACCCCTTTTAATATGTAGACACTTTAATAATCAAGGAAATGAAAAATCAAATGAGTTTGGTGACAGTGTAGTATGTATTCCAGCAAATGCATTAGAAATGATGCCTGTATCTAAATAATCTTTTGAAAACACATGTTTTGTCCCACCTGTGCATTTTAATCTAGCTTTCAGAATAGATTGTCTCATCAGAAAATGTCAGTGTTAACTAGGCAAATATTTCACAGATTGGAAACAAATATGTAAACGAGGCCTCAAATATAAAATCTGTAATAAAGTCTTATTTTTTAACTAAGCTTAGTACAATATTGGTGTGTCATGCTGAGCATAAATGATACTTTGGATCATTCAGCTACATTTTTCAGCATACCTAGGGAAATTATCTTTATAGAAAAATACATAGTTTGTGATGCTTTTGCATAAAATTGGAGAGATGACATATGAATGAAATCTAACAAGTATTACCTCTACCTCTGGTCTTTTTTTATACCCTGGTCTTAAGAAGACAGCATAACATTAATAATGCAAAACTCAAAGGAAATAGAGATGATATTTTAGAATTTCATTGAGGCTTATTACTGCAAATCTGATTTCTCAAAACATATCGACTATCACTTGATTTTTTTTTTATTGTTTTTAAGTAGCTAGGAAACCACACCACATGTCAAGTGAAAAAGATGAAGATATTGAATAAGTATGCTGAATCCTGAATCTCAGTTCTAGTTCTATCCTATGCTAGTTGAATGTGTCATTTACTTTTTTGTGCCTTAGTTTCTTCACTATAAAGATCAAGGTTCTGCGTGGCTGAGCTGGGGAAGCATCTGACTTTGGCTTAGGTCATTATTCCCGGTTCATGAGTTTGAGCCTCACATCAGGCTCTGTGCTGACAGCTCAGAGCCTGTATGCTACTTCAGATTTTGTGTCACCTTCTCTTTCTGTTCACGCTCTGTCTTTCTCTCTCTCAAAAATAAATAAATAAATAAATAAATAAATAAATAAATAAATAAAGGAAAAGATGAAGGTGCTAGAAAGATGATCTCTAATGGGTATCCCAGTTCTGATACTTCATGAGATGACACAACCAGAATTGCTGAGCTCCTGTAGGTAGATCCATTGATAATTATATTAGATGAGTCTGTGTTTAGTATATTTATTACCAAGAATATTGATTGTTTTGCTGTCTGATAGTCATTGATGCTTTTCTGAAGATTATTAGCTTCCTATGTCTACCAAAAACTCATATTTCTTAAAATGTCAACCGTATTTAGGCCTTTGTATCTAAAATACCTTAAACATCTGTCTCTCAAAAAACAAGCTGTGCTGACAAATCTTGTGCAGTTATAAGGAGTCCTTGTGGTCTCATCAGTGACAGCTGTGTTCCTGGCATCATTATAGTCCTGCAGAAAAGAGGACAAGTTTGGAGTTACCAGACCTAGGATTGAATCCTAGTTTCAGTCTTTTGTCTGTGTCACAAGGTTTCATTAACTATTAAGGGAAACACCAAAAGATACTGGGGGGAAAATTCCAAAGGGTAATTCTAGATGGAGAGGAATATTTCTAATAGAAACCAGTGTCACAAATCCCTAAACTCATCACTTATGAGTAGGATATGAATTTTTTTTTAAATGAGAGAGAACATTTGAGAGAAGAGTGCCCTTCAAGAAAGTTCTTGGAGTTCTTTCAGTCTCAACCCCACCTGCACAAGCTATTAATAAGATTATTGGAACTTTAACGTGACCACTTGGATAGCATGATGTTCTTCCAAGGTTGGGTACAATGGTCTGGGATTGTCACTTACCTGAGAAATCTTGCCCCAAAAAAGTGGCTTGTGAAGTGTTCTGAGAGCTGCATGGATGGAGGTGAGGCTATCTTGGGTCCCACATGGGTCTTTCCTGTGGTTCTGATGTGAAACATCTGACCTGGAATCATCTTACCATTTTCCTGAGAAGACCTCTTTGAGGAATGATGGGACTGCAGTGGACAGAGCATTTCTGTGGAGTGAGACAGCACTGGAGGGCCAAGGAACACCACGAGGGAAAGTGTGCACCTCCTGGGTCTTGGGAGTTCATGAAGGTGCATGCTAGATATGGACTAAGTTTTCCCATGTGCCAGACAGCACAGGACAGGGCCAGCAGGTAGGAAGTCTCTGTGCCCTTCCCCTCCTCCCACCCTATACCTGATCAAGAAGAAACCTAGAGGTAGCCATGGTGTAGGTAGAAAGGTCACCTGGTAGACAAGAAGAAGAGGAAAGAGCAACCAGGAGAGGAGAAGATTAATGTTCCCCTCTGTGCTTCTGCCTTACGGAAGTGATCAGATATAATTACTGAATTGTGACTGTCAACTGACGATAAGACTTTAATTTCCTTACAATGGCCAATAGTCTTGAGTTGGCCTGACTTCTCATCCATTTTTAAAGGAATATTTAAAAGGGGCAGAGGGATACAAAAGTAAAGTTGTTTTGTTTATATTTCACAGGTGAGATTGTCCTATGCCCCAATTACTTTTAGATGGCCCCAGATAGGGTGATTTAGCTGACCAGAGAATGTTTCATTATCTCTAAATTAGTGATAATAATTTAGTGATAATAATTCTGTCTGAACAGGATAAGAGTGATAATGATGGCAAAGTGTTTTACTCTTGGGAGGAGTTTGATCAATGCTATCTTCTTTCAACCATCTTACTTGATTTTAAATTATTTCATAAAATAATAGTTTTGATTACAACCTTCTAGGAAGAAGACGAAATTTAGAGTAAAAAGCATGTTGAAATTTTATTTTGGTGAAAGAGTTTCTTCCCCCATATTCATTGTGCTTTTCAGTTTTCAACAATGGCAGGCAGATACTGTGCCACATTTCCCTTTTTGTTTCTAGAGCCCAATGGGAGCCAAAGAATTTCCATCTCTCCTTCTCAAAAAAGATGGGGGCATGGAACTAGCTCATCTCCTATGAGAGCTCCTGACTAAAAAATGTCCGTTTTTAATATCTATGGAAGATATGTTTTCTCAGAGGATTCTTAAGAGCAAAGGGAGGAGGAATTCTGCTCTATCAGGGTCTTAGAAACTGTCAGCTCCTCCTCTGCTGGTTCTCAGGGTGAAGAAAGCAGGTGACACAAAAGCAGACCTGTAACAAAGGCTGTAATCAGATGCCAAAAAGACTCAAGTATCCCCATCCTTCTCCTCCACCTTACATGAGATATAACCACAGCAACTCAAAGCACAACCGTTCATTTTGAAGAATAGTTCCTTTTGACTTATTGCTTGTTAACTATGAGGAGTATATATGTAGTTCTCTTTTGAGTTTCCAGCTGGGTTGGGTCCAGAGACATGAGTAGAGTCCACATCAGAATTTCTAAGGTCTATAGAACTATTGTTCATTTTGCTGGGTAAAGGAGACCTCTGTGAGTCCTCTGTGGGTATTAATGAAAATTCAGCACAAGATGATTCAGAGAATATAGCTGATATTTCTGCTCTTGTCACACCATGCTAGGCAGAGTCCTGCCACCGTGAGTCAAAGTAAAGATGACACAGAGGCCATTTGTATCAGAATCTGGAATGACAGGCCTGGGCCCCATTTAGAATAGAAGAAAGACCCTGCTTTCATTCTCAGCAGAGACTGATTTCTGTAGCCCAAATGCTCAGGGACTCAGGCAGAGACGCCAGTTCTGTATGTATGTGTCAGCTGTTTCTGGATGGTTTTAGTCCAGTATTAAAAACTTTATTTCATCAGAAATTCAGTAGAATTGTTTTGTTGGAAAGCCCATTTTGGTGATAACATAGCAAATTTATTTGTCAGTCTTTCTCTTTTTTAATTGTAAACATTCGTTGTTGTAATATGAATATAAAGATTAATAAGTCAAATAGTATCGAGAAGATTTAGTGAAAAACAGCTGTCCCCCAGCCCACTCTTTCCCACCCCTAAGTTCCACTCCAGAGGGCTATTTCTATTTTTTTTTTTAATGTTTTATTTATTTCTAGGAGAGAGAGAGAGAGACAGCGTGAACAGGGGAGGGTCAGAGAGAGAGGGAGTCACAGACTGAAACAGGCTCCAGGCTCTGAGCTGGCAGTCAGCACAGAGCCCGACGCAGGGCTCGAACCCACGAATCGCGAGATCATGACCTAAGCGAAAGTCGGACGCTTAGCCGACTAAGCCACCCAGGCGCCCCGAGGGCTAACTATTTCTAAATCAACAATGCTTTATCCCCCCCCCACACACACACACTTATTTGTGTTTCTAAGGAAAATGCATATGCTTGCTATTCCCATATTTACCCATCTTATTTGATTATTTTATTTTTTTCAAGTTTGTTATGTAATCTCTATAGCCAACATAGGGCTCAAACTGATAACCCCAAGATCAAGAGCCACAGGCTCTACTGACTGAGCCATTTGGGCGCTCGTATGTTTGCCTAGTTTAGATTTTATCTATTGTCTTATCATAGAAGTTAAAAATTTGAGAGGTACCTTTTTTTGAGAACTTACATATTATAAGGTGTCTTTTTTTAATGATTTCACACTTAGTTTAGGAGCTGTCTGGGTCTGAAATTCTGGGTTGGAAGTCGATTTGAAATTTTAGGTCTGTTGCTCAATTTCCCTCTGGTTTCCATTTGATTTCTTATTTTTTTTATTGCAAAGTTTCCCCAAATCCAAACTCTCAGAAATTTTTGGTCTTTGACCTTGGTTTTCTGGACCTTCATGGAGATAAATCTTGGTGTGAGTCTTTTCTCTCTCATGGGGCTGGGACTTGTCATGGTCTTTTAATTGGGAAATTCTGTTTTATAACTTATTTGATAGTTTCATCTCTATTTTCATAAGTATTGTAACTTGGGCAGGTAACTTGGGTGGATGTTGATTCTATGTTTAAGGGTGCTAAATTTCTTATTGTTTCCCTACTACTTCTCATTTCTTAAGTATGTGTGTATTTATTTTTTATAGCTGGTGATGTTTTCTTGGCAATTTTTCCTTCTACTTTTTGTAATATATAATTCTATTTGTATGATCATTAATTTCTAAGAGTGTTTTGGATTTCTTTGATATATCATATTTTTCACACTCCCTGGGTGAACTATCTCCTCTTTCTGGAGATGTTCATTAAAGATTTAAAGAATATTTCTTCTGTATCTCATGTTATATCTGATTCTTCTCAATTTTTGTGTTGATTTGTGTTGGTCTCCTTCATGTTCCTCCCTTGTCTGGTGGCCTGAACTGTCTATTTATAAGTAAGATCAAGGCACTAAAAATCTGGTCTGGAGCTCTATGGATGTGGGTGAGTCATGTTGATTGGAGGTTTTCTGGCTCTTTGTCAGTACTTGTTGAAGTTTTCCATAGACATTCCTCAGCTGGCTGCCATCTCTGGGAGTCGAGTGGGAGAAAGTGCCTGGAGATCTCACTTTTTATTACTCCCTTAACTTATGCTTCTGTTTTCAGTAAGGCACTTCTCTCCTGCTGTTTTGGTTTTTGTTTGTTTGTTTCTTTCAGTCTAAAGCCCCATCTGGTTCAGTATTCCCACAGAATTACTGTACGTCTCCTGTTAGGCTGGAGGAGGGTAATCACAGTGGGAGAATGTGCTGGGGGAAGGAGGTTTGTGAGCTCTCCTTACATACACTTTCCACTAATTCATTTGCATTGAGCCTCTCACACTAACTTCACCCTCTGAGTGGCTGACACCTCCAAAGTCTGAGTCTTCCCTGGGTTCCGAGTCCCAATCAGACTTTTTCATCTTTGGCTTCTTCCTCTGTAGTTCTTAGAAATCAGATTTTACAGATCCATCCATCAGGTCCAATGTTATTCCATGTCCCCAAATCTTTTGATCCCTCCCTTTGTTTCTCTTTGCCTTTTTCTCTTAATTTCTGTTTACCTAGGTAGGTTTTAAGTTATCATTTTGGCAATTTTCCTGTATTACTTTACGGAGTTGGGGAAGGAACAATGATTAAAGCATATTTAATCACCCAAGTTTTGCCTCCTGTTTATCTAAGATTTCTTCACCATGGAGTCATTCTGGCCTGAGATTTAGGCTCATTCTGTCACTTACTGCTATCTATTCTATCATTTAGTATTCCCATCTTTAATCTAGATACAATAATGCTTATTTCATTGAGTTTGTGGAAGCCTCACCTAACATTATAGCTGTAACAACATCTAACCATGGTAGTATGAACATTAACAAGTACTTTTGTTTTGTACTAGTTCTCCACTCTGTTTCTACTCACAAGTTACTCTCACAACCCACTGAGGCCTAGTGGCTATAGCCCCACCATATGCACTAGGCAGACATTTCTTACCCAGATACAGGCACTGTCCTTGCAGTGGGGCTCTAGAAGTCCCCCTCCTTCAGGATTACATTCTAGGGACGGAGGAAGACAAACAGATTTACAGGAAACCTAAAAGGATGGCAGATGGTAAAAGTGCTGTGGGCATAAGTAAAGTAAGGTCAGTGCTGAGGTGAGTGTGGAGGGAAGCTGCTATTTAATGTAAAATGGGCAGGGAGAACCCTACTGAGAATGTGACCTTTAATGGAAAGGTGCCTTAAAGGGGTAAGGAGTAGGCAGTACACACAGGAAGGACCTTCCAAGCAGAGGGTTCAGGCCATGTAAAACCCAAAGTGAGAAGGGTGCCTGGGTGGCTCTGTTGCTACAGCATGTGCCTCTTTTTTTTTTTTTAATTGTTTTTAAAAATTTATTTCAGAGAGAAAGAGAGAGACAGCATGAGCAGGGGAGGGGCAGAGAGAGAGGGAGACACAGAATCTGAAGCAGGCTCCAGGCTCTGAGCTAACTGTCAGCACAGAGCCCGATGCAGGGCTCGAACCCACAAGCTGTAAGATCATGACCTGAGCGAAAGTCGGACGCTTAACCGACTAAGCCACCCAGGCGCCCCATACCTTGTAGAATCTTAGATGCCTTTGATAAGACTTTGGTTTTCACCTGACTGTACTTGTGAGCTACTAGAGGGCTTTGATCAGAGAAGTTACATAATCCCTGATGGATGGATGGACTTCCTTTCACTCTAATACGTTATCTTTGTACGATAGTCAGTGGTATCATGTTGGCAGCATCGTATCTGCTGGGTCTCTATCTACTCGTGCTTGCAGTGGCCTCTGCCTTACTTTCCCAAACCAGGCTCTTTACCATGTTGATTTTGCCAGGTTCAACCAGAATCAGTTCTAGTTCTTCTCTATGCCCAAGCCTTCCAACTTCTACTTCAGCAATTCCCACTCAATAATGTGTTTCAAGTAACCCTTCAATGTTTGCCTAAACTTACAGCTCAATTTTTTCTTGATGGTAATAAGACTTTACATTTGCTTTCTTCTCCTGTCTCCTGCTTGCTGTAAAATTTCTGCCCACAGCTTCCCTAACTTAATGAAACCTGTTATTTGATTGTGTTATGTCTGGCAATTCACATTAAGCCAATCACTAAGATGAGGTTGTGCTTTGGGATGGAACCAAGTAGTTTCAGTTCTAAGTAGTATCCTCAAACAAGATGCTCTTATCTGAAATGGTTCTATATAGACTATCTGGACCCTTGGGAACACTGCTTGGCTACTTACCATAGAAAAACAGATGTGTTTGGTGAGATATGCTGCCTATCCAGTCTTGTGTTACACTGCTCTAATGTTTTCACTGTCAAAATCAGTGTGAGCCTCCAGGCATTTCTTCCAGCCAAGGCTTTTATGCACAGAGGAGCTACATGGCTGGGTAGAATGGCAGAGGTCATGTGACAGTTCTCTTTGGGAAAGCAATGTCATGCTCCACAATGGCATCATTCAAGGGAAAACACTCTTGTTTACAGTTTGAGAACCGCTCCATTTTCATGGGTTCTTCATTGGTCACCCTTTTACTCTTTTTTAATATGAATAACAATGCCATTTTATTAGCTTAAGTTTTCTGCTGAAATCAGTGCTCCTGGTGGACAAGTTTGGATCAGCCATGGTAGATATTTCAGGATACAGTTAGGCAGCAAACTTTTTCCTAGTCTTAATTATAATCACAAAGTCTTGAAAGAGACTCCAATACTTTACCTATAGGATAATAATTTGGGGCTTAGGTAATCACTGGGATCCACACTTCGGACCTGTGTATCAATCAATGCCTCCTATGTGATTGTGTTGACTGCTGAGCACATAAAGCTGAACAAGGCACAATCCTTGTGCTCAGAGAGTTTACACTCTGGAGGTAGGAACAGACCTGTAAATGGGTGGAAGATGTGCCTAGGTCTGTACCAGAGATCTATGTCTTCTCCCATAGTGTAGAGTTCCTGCCAGGAAGTAGGTTCTTAGC
Organism: Hyaena hyaena; assembly: GCF_003009895.1. NCBI lineage: Eukaryota > Metazoa > Chordata > Mammalia > Carnivora > Hyaenidae > Hyaena > Hyaena hyaena. Next base: position 413,190 of record NW_024081348.1, read on the forward strand.
CTGACACTACATTACCCAGTCCCCTTGAATATAGTTATGACCATATGGGTTTCTCAACCTGAATCTTACAGGACTACATGGATCAGAAACTCTCCACCTCAGTTTAACAGGTCACCAACATTAGCTGTTACTGTTATAGTAGAAAGCGCTACATTTAAATTTTTCTCCTGATAGCAAGTCGAGTGTCTCTAAATCATTCCGTTGGCAATTTTGGGAACACACAGGAACTGACCTAGGCTTGTAGGGTGAGGAAAATCTTTAAATTTTTTTTAATGCTTATTTATTTTTGAGAGAGAAAGAGACAGAGTGTGAGTGAAGGAGGGGCACAGAGAGACAGAGGCACAGAATCTGAAAGAGGCTCCAGGCTTTGAGCTGTCAGCACAGAGACAGACGTGGGGGTTGAACTCACAAACTGTGAGATCATGACCTGAGCTGAAGTTGGATGCTTAACCAACTGAGCCACCCAGGTGCCCTGAGGAAAACCTTTTAAAATGTCTAAAATGGCAATTATGTTGAATACTGTTGAGTCAGTGGTTTGATTTAGGGTTTGGAATCCAAGGGACAGATCTGGGCTCAGGGTATAGGTTTGGGGGTTTTCAGGTTTTAGCTTCCTGGTCCTGAGAGGTGAATGTGCATATAATTTCCTTTGGTAGATATTTTGTCCCTAAATAATGAGTCCCTGGAATTTCAGAGTGATTTGCCAGTTTTTGACCAAGCACAGATCAAATACTTTTAGGTAAAATAAATAGTAGTAAATGTTCATTGTAATGTAAGTTTTAAGCCTATATAGCTAATGGAATTTTCAGTGCTCTAAATACCATCCAGTTGTCTGCCTCTTAACATTTCCATTTGAATGTCTAATAGGCATTTCAAATGTACAATGGCCAAACAGAAATGTTGGATTTTGCCACCCTCAAAACCTCTGTTCCACAACTCAGAAAACCTCAAGAACATCTATCCAGGTGCTCAACCTCAACACCTAAGGGGTCATTATTTAAGTCTTTCTTTATTTCTCTTTACATTTAATCCCTCAGCAAGAACGTTAAGCTCTACTTCCAAAATAAATCCCTCTTCTCTCCACTACTTTCTTCTCCATTGGTGTCACCTGGTCCAAGCCACACCATCCTCACTTTCCTGGGCCACTGCAAGCACCTGCGAGTCTGTCTCCCTGAAAACTTCGTTGCTCTTCTGTCCCATTTTTCACTCAGCATCAGCATAGCCTTTTGCAGCTTAGGTCTGATCACTTCACTGACTTTCCTACCTCAGTCTATACCTTGGTCTACAAGGCCCTGCACTTTTGAACTCCATCATTTGCTCACTAGGACCCAGTTATGCTGGTTGGCTCTGTTTCTCAACACACCAAGCTTATCACCAACTTGGGCCTTTTGCACTTAACACTTCGCTCTGCCTGTAGTGCGTTCTCTCCATATCTTTTCACCCTGGCTCCTCTGTGTTGCTTGGATCTCAGAGCAAATATCACTCCACCTCTTCGGGGATACCTTCCTTACCATATTCTGTGAGTTAATGGGCCTACAGTGCTTATCTTTGAATTATCTTGTTCATTGATTTCTTTACTTGTGTTTTATTTACCTAAGTTCGAGCTTCTCAACCTCAGCACTATTAACATTGTGGGACAGATGATACTTTGTTGGAGGGGGCTCTCCTGTGCACCGGAAGATGTTTAGCTGTGTCCCTGGCGTTAGGCAACCTGCTGCCATTAGCATCCTCACATCCTCACCACAGTTATGACAAGGGAAAATGAACATCCCCAATCATTGTCAAATATCCCCTGGGAAAATTCTACCCTCCTTTCTGGTCGAGAACCACTTGTATAACCCGTGTCCAACTAGATTTATAGTTTAGCTGCTCTTTCGCAAGGCTCTATTAGGGGGTCCCACACAGTGTGTGTATACTTTTCCAAAGAAAGATACTTGAACTATAATCAGTTAAGGGTAGAGTCCCTTTCCACCTTACATTTTCCTCCATTTCCTCGTGTGTTACTCTGTGTTGGAGTGGCCATATGCATGTTGGAACTTTAGCTAAATTGGTTTTAGTTAAGTTTAGAGGGATGTGTGAATGTGGTAACTTCCTTGAGGATGAAGTTATTTCTAGTTGTACTGGTGTAGGAGAGGCTTTCAGCAGCCCCCCCACAGCCCATTGTGCTGGGTTACCTGGCATAGGCACACAAAGGTACAGGGTCAGAGGTCACACCCTGGTATGATCATGCCCTATGGCACTTGATATGAGTATTTGAAATGTGTGTAGAGAGACACTACTTTGTAGGAAATTATGCGAACTATTAAATATGTAAAATTCTAAAGGGAAGACTTGCTTCTCATCAACTTGCAGAATGAGTATTCTCCCCTGTCAGGAGTATGGCCAGCGGTAAACCATATAATTTCCTCCTTTTGATGGTACTTACACAATATAGAAACTTTCAGAATTCCTTCTGTTCACAGTGTACACATCTGTGGCAGAATTACCTCTAACAGCTCATATGTGAAAGGCACTTGATAAAGGTTTTCCCCAAATTGACAAAAATGCTAAAAATGTCAATTCCCAGTGTTAGGTTATGAAGCTGAAATAAACTTTGGCTGAACCATCAATAGCAAATGCAATTTTTTTCCACCACACTAGACGAAAGACTAGATTATCTTCCTATTCTATTTATAGGACAAGATATTTAAAAGTATACGAGAAATAAAGAGTATGCACTTAAGGGGTGGCTCAGTCCATTAAGCATTTGATTCTTAATTTCAGCTCAGTTAATGATCTCACAGTTTGTGGGATCAAACCCTGCGTTGGGCTCTGTGCTGACAGTGCAGAGGCTGCTTGGGATTCCTTCACTCTCTTTTTTCTCTTTCTCTTTTAAAATAAATAAACAATGAAAAAGAAGAGTATGCAGTCAAAATGTAAGGAAAAGATACTCTGGTATGCATTTAAGTAGGTAATTAACTAAAATGTTATATTATCTTTCAAAAAATGTTACGCATATTTCAATATTTATGCTATTTTCTAGGTTTTAAAGACAGCGATTTGGTTTCTTTCTAAATCAGTATTATTTTGGCACCTAATTTTATGTTAATAACTTCTGGTATTCGTGTTTTAAAGAGATGCCCCCAAATTGGATAAGCTGGAGGCCTACACTACCTGAAAGCAGGTGACTTGGGAAGAGGGGCTTTGCTTGTCTTGTTTATTAATGTGTTCCTGGTGCTTAGGAAGGATACGTGGCTCAGAGAGGACTCCCAACACACAAGTCCATGACGACACTTAGGCATGTTGTGCAGGCAGTATTGAGTCTCTCCCAGAAACCTGGAAGTCTCTTGGCTAGCATGTATGTTAGGTTGCCTGCACCTTGAGTTGAGGGGGTAAAGGCTGCTAGCTTTCATAGGGTCTGTCAGAAGGAATACTGGGGACAGTAATACTTCATTCCTTCTCCTCCTCCTTCTTCTTCTTTCCTCAAAAACATAGCTTTCCAAATGTAAGATTTCCTCTTTACATTTTTGTGAGTTGGTCTATTGTCTGAACCTATGTGTTCAGCTGAAATCTGAAACACCACTCTTGGGTTAATGATTCAGCAGCTCTATGCCAAGGTTTCCTCAATGGTAAAGTATGGATTTAAAAGTATCTACTGTGTATGTATTTTTGAGGCCATTAAATGGGACAAAGTATGCAAAGGCCTCAGACAGTGGCTGGTCTATAGTAAACATCATGATTAAATCTTAGCTACTGTTATTTTGATATTATCCATGGGGCACTTGACTCCATAAAGTCATAGTAATTGATGGTATTGGTGCAAAGTATATTTTTATATTTCCACATGCTCATCAAAGCACTACTATAAGATTAATCACAGGTGGTAAGGGATTCATGTTAAGGTTCCATACACATTGAGGAACATAATCACAGCTTCTCCTCACGGTCTCCAAGCTAGAGTAAGAGACTCTCAGCATCATTAATCTGACTCATTAGTATCTTCAAGAGCAATGCTTCGAGCTCTGATTAGCTAAAATTTCATCGTATATATTGAAATTAACTGTAGTACTTGAAAAAGACTTAACATATTGTACAGCTTTCTCCTTATTTGGGCCCCATTTTTGTCAGAATATTTTGTATTGGGTGATTACACAGGCAGACAATGAGATTCTTTCAAAAACAATTATTTATGGAATCCAAAGCCACAAGGTGAAATCCATCTCATATTCATACAACAAAGAATGACAGAACAGAAAATAGAATAGAAACACTAGAATCAAACTCTAGTGTTTCTTGTTTTAAATGAACACCCCCCCCTTCCTTTTAGATTTAAATACTTGAGAATTGACCTTGAAAATGACAGTGTACAATATACATTAAATCAACACTGCCATGAAGACAAAGTAATAGAAACATGGTGGTTTGGGGCGCCTGGGTGGCTTAGTCGGTTAAGCGTCCGACTTTCGCTTAGGTCATGATCTCGCGGTTCGTGGGTTCGGGCCCCGCGTTGGGCTCTGTGCTGACTGTCAGCTCAGAGCCTGGAGCCTGTTTCAGTCTGTGACTCCCTCTCTCTCTGACCCTACCCTGCTCACTCTGTCTCTCTATCTCTCTACTAGAAATAAATAAAACATTTAAAAAAAAAAAAAGAAACATGGTGGTTTGTTAGAAATTAGGGAGCTAAAGCTTTGATGTTACAGCTTTGATTTTTTTTCCAGCAAGATATTGGACATCAAACAATGTATCACTTCAGAATGTCAGGCTTCTAGTTTTTACTTTTTTGGTGGAAATTTGAGTTCCTGTATTGCTGCTGATGCCCTGAGACAAGGGGATGCTTTGCAATGTAATATGAAATTCATTAATTAACGCCAGGTGCTGTAATGGGTGCTACAGCTTCAACTTCAAAGCCTGATTTACTCTCTAGGGAACCCACCATCTAGAAGATGCTAGAGTATATGAGCAGGTCTTTGCAGCCCTATAAGTTGGAGTCACAGTACCCCCAGGTGTAAACGACAGAGTGGTAAGTAAAGACATGGAAGTGAGATGTATAAGGTGAGTCTTGACAGGGGATTTGGTGCTTTTCAGCTGTCTGGGCAATGAGATGGGGGAAAAGGAGGGGCTTGAAGAAGTATAAATTAAGAGGTGAAAGGACTGTGGAGGTGTCTGCTATCCATCCTGGTGCCAAGAGTAGTGGGAAGCACCTGAGGGGTTTTCAAGTACCAGGGACACATGATGATATTTACAATAAAAACGGATACTGTGGCCCTGAGGTGAGAGCAGGAAAATGCAGCAGGTCCAACCAGTTGGAATGTTGAGCTCCAGCTGATTAGTGGAGTCAGCATTGGTACAAGTGTTCATCTTCTGAAACCAGAAACGTCATCGGAAGACACAACCAATGATGAAAAACAAACCTCCATAAATTAAAATTGAGTGATCATTTACATCTCTAAGCTTCAACCTCTTGATTTAATTCAGGAATGACTTTCCAATAGCTGAAAAAGAATTTGGCCCCTTCACTCACATTTTTTTAAAACCTGTTTCTCTTTCTATCTCTTTTTCTTAAAGTTGGGTACATCTAGGTTAATCAACTTTAAGCAAGGGTTTTAGGAGGAGCCCTGAGAGAAAAATCTAAAAAGGGTTCTTTGGGGATGACTATATTTATTTCTGTTATTCTGCAATTATTCTACTTTAACCTTCAGGGTAATCATTGATTGCTTTCCTCATTAGCAATTCCCCTGCTCAGACTCTCAAGGGAAAACGCCCAACTCAGAGACCAGCTCCTTTACTTATATATTGCACTTTACTCAGGTTTTATTCAAGTTTTCCATTTCCCTTGTTTCTTGGTTTTCCTGACACAATCCTAATAAGGCAAAGACAAGAGACAGAGAAGTCAAAAGCCATCAGGTGTGTTCTCATCCATCTGCACCATGGGCATGTCCTCCAGCTGGTTCTTTTCTCCTGGGAGATACAGTGAGGGCAGGAGAGAGTGAATGAGCTTCAGGCTTACGGGAAGTACAGATTTGAATGGCAAGCGAAACAAATTTACTCTGTACGGTAACTGTAATCCCAGAGGGGCCAATCCATCAAAAAAGAGTTTGTTAGGGAGGTGAAGACCCCTAGGCAATTTCTCTGGGAGATGGAACTCTGAGTCTTGGGGGAAAGCTTTGCAATAGAAGCAAAATGTACCAGACTTGGAACTGAAATGGCAGAAGGTCACTCTTGTGGTCTATGCACCACTGCCTGCCACGCTCTGTGGCCCCACACCTATGGCTGTTGATGCCATTTTGTGGAACATGGCTCTTTATTTGGATCACTGTGGCTGCCCTGAGGAGAGGGAGGCAGCAGGATTTTCCACTCTGCTCTTCTCTTCTCTATCATCTTCCAGGTCCATTTCTCAGTGCCTTTCTATAGGCCTCTGGCTCAAGGCCTCTTGATGGCTCTTTAACTGGTCATTTCTCCCTTGCCATGTACATCTCTCTCCTCTATCCTTCCATCAAAACTTATCCCTGAATTTTGAGTCAGGGCTCCTAGAAGGAGAGCCAGGGACTCAGATGCATGCCATATACTGAGGGAGGGCTCTCAGGAGAAGTGGAGTGAGGAAGCAAGATAGGGTGTGGGAAAATGCTGATAGATGTGGTCTTGGCTTGGGTGCTCTGGGGCATGACTTGCACCATAGGCTCACTTCACCTTGAGTATGGGAGGTGGCCATGTGTACCACATATCCAGCAGTCAGTGATTGGCTATGGGCTGCCCCAGCTGGAGGGCTGCCTTACATTTCAGGCAAGGCCTACTACAGTAGGGGCAGTCTGTAGGAGAGGCAGCTGTGAGCCATTAGCAGCCAACGCTCCAAGCATCTGGAGGATAGATTCATCTGGAGGACAGGTTAAGCTGGGTGCTCTGCTGATAGGGTCAGGGCAGAACACCAGCTGCATCAACTACACATGCTCTCTGCTCTAGGGTCAAGGTTTTATATTAACCTCCAAGAAATGATGAACGCCTACCGCCTTTTCTCTCCCAGGAGTATTTGCACTGTGTCCTAGTCTGGAGGAAAGGCCATAATGGTGGACTATAGGCATTGAACATGACCGGTGTAGAGAATGCTTTTAGGGAGTGGTTGGGATTGTCCTGGTAGCTTCTTTTTTGTCATATTCACATAACATAACTGTCGTCCCAGCAGCAAGTCTGGTGGCTCTGTCGACTGCAAATTATTTCCTGGTAAACATCGAGGCAGTGTGATTTGATTTGTGTTTTGCACTATCTTGAGAGAGTTGCTCCTCCAACCCTCCAGCACACACAAATCCATTACTGACATGCTGAGTTGCACCAAACGTGGGTTTCCTGAAGTTAGTCTCTGTGATTCTATACTAGAGATGGCTGCTAGAGTCATGCAATTCCTTCAGTAGTGGAAGTGCAGATATGATTTTAAACTTCTTCCCTCATTAGAGAAGACACTAGTGAGGTGGCAGAACTTAAGGGAAGTCTTTCACTGAATTTTTGGTAAACTATTAAGCCTTGATGTGATGCAACTTGATACATGATCAAGCCTGGTCATTGTTGTGAATGATGTTGTAAAACAATTCTGACATTGCAAAGTAGCTCAGAAAATGTAAAAGAGAGTGTTGATCATCTCTGAAATAAATTCTGGTGGAATGGACAATTCATCTATGTGGCTATGATGCTTCAAGCTGCATATCTATCCTTCTCTTATATTTTTAGAATGCTTGAAAGTTCTCTTCAAAATTCTCAAGAGATTACATTGTATGATGTAATTCCTAGTTATTATGTCTCCATGGAGAGATGGTAAATGAAGTCTTTAGAATACTAATGTTGCTCTTCCCCAAATACAGACTAAAATTTCTCATCGTTTGGATTGCGTTGGTTGGCCTGGCTTATTTACCAAGATAAAAGGGAAACATTTTAATTACATATTTGAGAAAATACATCATAGCTTCATATCACCAGAACAATTACTTGTCTCCTCTGTGCCTTATGAAACCAAATTAGCAGGGAGGAAATGAGTCTCTTGTATTAAAATTTATTTCAAAGTCACTGCTGAAGGCAACTATTAGAGATGGTACACTCAGAGGAACTGGTGTTACCAGTGTTCTGCAAAGATGGGATCAAGTCAAATGTGTCAGGAAAGCAATTAATATAATTTTCCTTTCTTTAGGCAGTTGGCTCAAGGTCAAGAAGGAAGCTCTGTTTTTTTTGAAATTCTTACATTGTTTCTTTATTTTGGACTTTGGATGCTAAGCATTCACTTGTACAGTTTTCTCCTCAAACAATAGACTAGATATTGGCAAAGTATTGTCACAAACTTAGACATGAAAAGGTTTTTCCTCCTCTTTTTGTTTAGAAACTATAAAAGACATCGGCATTTGCTCATTGAAAAAATTCAAGCTAAGGGGCGCCTGGGTGGCTTAGTCGGCTAAGCGTCCGACTTTCGCTTAGGTCATGATCTCGCGGTTCGTGGGTTCGAGCCCCGCGTCGGGCTCTGTGCTGACTGCCAGCTCAGAGCCTGGAGCCTGTTTCAGTCTGTGACTCCCTCTCTCTCTGACCCTCCCCTGCTCACGCTGTCTCTCTCTCTCTCTCTCTCCTAGAAATAAATAAAACATTAAAAAAAATTTAAAAAAAGAAAAAAGAAAAAATTCAAGCAAAACAGAACAAATATAGTAAAAAGTGGAAGTTCTCACACCATTCTCTGACTATCCTTCCCATTCACTGAGATAATCACTAGTATCAGCTCAGTGTAGAATACGTAATGTACTATATATTATACTATACGTGTGACTGGGCCAGCCCCTGTGGCTCTTATTGTGACTGCAAGACACTCTCAGCAACAAGCATCAGGAAATCTTGGGGGAGAAAGCGTTATTACTCAAAGGTCCTCAAAATTCCATGGCATCCGTGCGGGGCCACACTGCAAGGTCGTGGAGAGAACTCATGGAGCTGGGGTTCGGCCTTTTATTGGAGTTGAGGGTCGGGGGTTAGAGTTTCAAGGGTTCACTCTTTATTGGTGAATTTAAAACAGAGGAGCAGAGGGGCGCCTGGGTGGCTCAGTTGGTTGAGAGTCTGACTTCGGCTCAGGTCGTGATCTCATGGTTCATGGGTTCCAGCCCCGCGTTGGGCTCTGTGCTGACAGCTCAGAGCCTGGAGCCTGCTTCCGATTCTGTGTCTCCCTCTCTCTCTGACCTGCCCCTGCTCATGCTGTCTCTCTCTCTCTCTCTCTCAGAAACAAGTAAAACATTAAAAAAAATTTAAAAAAAGAGGAGCAGGAATTTGAAGGTTGGGAAGAGAAAAAAGCAGCCCAAATGGCTAGTTATGGAAATCTACCAATATCTCTAAAGAAAAGGGGCTGAGCTGGTGGGGAGGATACCTGGCTCTGGCAATGTGCTTATTCCAGAAAACCCTCTTTGAAATGGATGCCTTGAATATCAAAGCTTAAGTCAGGCACTTGCATTACAAAATAGAGAAACCAACTGTTAGGATTTCTACAACAATAACGTATGGTGTGTAATATACTATATATAATATATGAATAGAATAACTATATACACACTAATTTTTTGTATAAAGTCATGTATTTTACACAGTCTTGTACGATTTGCTTTTTCCCATCCAAGAACACCTTGGGCAAATGACAAACTGGGAAAAAGACTTATGGTTTAGTCACAGAAGATGTGTTAATATCTCTAAACATATATTACTCTTCTAAAACTTGGGGAAAAAATGCTCTACTGCCATTTAGAAAAATGAGCAAGGAATATGAACTGAAGTTCTATAGAAAAAGAAGTGTAGCTGGCCATTATATATGAAAATGTGCTCCACCTCATTCATTCTAAAGTGGATAAAAACATAAATTTACACTGTGACACTATTTCTCACTTCTCAGATGGACCAAATTCTACAAGTTTGACACATCCTCTGTTGGCAAGCAAGTGAGAAACAGACATATTCACACATCGCTGATGGGAATAAAACAATAGACAATCTATGGAGAGCACTTTGGCAAAATCCAGTAAAAGCAATTTCATATCTATGAAATTTCATGTCAGTGTTTCAGAAGACACACTGGAAAAAAATACAAATTTACATCTGAAAAAAAAGGATTTTTTGTAACAGTAGTCATGAGCAAAAAACTGAAAATAATATAAAGTTTTTATCAATAAAGGACTAGTTGAATAAACACACAATGCAGCTGTAAAGGGGAATGAGTCATATCTTCAGGTACTGATATATATGGTGTACAGGATATATGGGTCTGTGAAAAAAATTATGGGCATACCAAAACTATGCATATATTACTTTACTTTAGTAGTCTCTATGCCCAATATGGTGCTCAAACTCAGAATCCCAAGATCAAGAGTCACATGCTCAACCAAATGAGCTAGCCATGTACCCCTAGAGTATATTGCTTTTAATTTCAGGAAGGGGAATATATATATGTATGATATTATACATATGATATATATTGTATCATATATATATGTTACAATCATAAACTTAAAAATATCACTCTGAATTCATGATTTGTTTTTCTTTGTCAATGTGTATGTTTCCAGACAAAAGAAACAGAAGTTGTGAACAACTCAGTTTTTTCTTAGACTCCTTTTTCTAAATGCTACATCATACTGAAACTAACTAGAACAACTTGAACATGTATAATTGATGGTCTAAGGACAGGAAATGCACGAGATATGCATAGAACACCTTGTTACATTAAAAAATAAGGAAGGGGAACCTGGGTGGCTTAGTCGGCTCAGGTCATGATCTCGCGGATTATGGCATTCAGAGCCTTCCTCTCTTTCCTCCTTGACCACAGGACTTACTCTTAGGTCTCTGTGCAGGTGTCCTTTGTCTTAGTCCAATCTTATGTCTGTATTTTGAGTTCTTTATCTGGGGCTTTATCATCAGTTTGATTCCATCAGTTTGACAAATCTTTTTGAGAAATCTTTCTTTGTTTTGGTTTGCCAGTGAAGCCCTCTCTCTCTAACTCAGCTTTAATTTAGCCTCTGTTATATTTTCACTTCACTCACATCAGTGGGATATTGATTTCAAAGAGAGGTGAAAGCTTGTGATCTATCAGCTCTCTGGAGCTGAAAGTTCCCCTATTCCCTCCCTTGCCCCCCACAAATATCTGAATTAAATGACGTCTTTAGGTTTCAGTGGGACTGAACACTGTGCAGAATACTTTCTCCTTGTGTGCTGTTTTGAAACCTGTTTTCACCAAAATTCTTATTAAATTCCAGAAAGGCTTACATTTGATTGCTAATTTCTTAATATTGGTCACAACTTCCAAAAGTCTATATTTTGGTTTCTGCCTTGTCAACAGTCATCTCAAAAACAAAACTCATCTTTGAAATAATTAGGGATCTAGAAAAAAACTTTTATGCCCTAATTGGACACATTATAGAAAGTCGCACATTATGGAAAGTGGCAAATCTTTCTGCATTGTGAAGAATGAGCCCTTAATTTAATTGTTTATAAATCTTTTGGTCAATCAGGATTATCAACAATTCAATTGTTGCTGTTGTTTAATAACAACAGAGATATTGATAGTGATTCCTACTTACAAGATACTTACTTTTTTTTTTCAATCTCCAATCTTGTTAAGAATTTTTAAGCACTATGCAAAGATATTGGCATAAATTTATATTGCCCATCCTTTTCAATGGGGGGCAGCTTTCATGTAAAAGATCTTTTCCTTTATCCTGCCATCATTGTTCATATTTGATTTTATGATGCTCTATTACTTTTAGATTTGGCCAAAAAAGATTTTGGTAAATAAAGACAATTGCTTGGGGCTCCTGGGTGGCTCAGTGGGTTATGCATCCGACTTCAGCTCAGGTCATGATCTTGCAGTTCATGAGTTTGAGCCCTGCGTCGGGCTCTGTGCTGACAGCTCAGAGCCTGGACCCTGCTTCAGATTCTGTGTCTCCCTCTCTCCCTGCCCTTTCTCTGCTTGCTCTCTGTCTCTGTCTCTCTCCCTCTCACAAATAAATAAGCATTTTAAAAGATTTTTTTTAATTTTTTAAAATTTGATTTTTTTTAAATCAAGAGAATTTCTCTTAAGTTCTTAAATGATTTAGAGACTTTGTTTTTGCCTTCCTCCTTACCCCCCCCCCAAAATGTCCTTGGTATGAAAAGCTGGTGAACATAATCCAAATCTAGACTAACATTTAACCAGGACCTCAGCAAAGAATGGGTACACCACTATGACTCAAGAATTCTTTACTTCTTTGTTCTGACTTTAGGGTATTTGACTGCAAGTTCCTTCTACTGTACATTTTTCTTCTGCAATATTAATAGCTACAGCAGGTTGCTGTCTTCCCACTGCAGGGACTTGGCACCAAAAAGAGCTGTGATGGCAGATGTACTCTCTCCTCTCCCCACGTAGAGTTATTCTACTTTTCCATGAAAAAAGTTCTAGGACTCAAAATTAAAGAAGCAATGGGTTTTGAAGAATAAAGCTCATATCATCTGCTTAACAGCAACTCGCCGTTCTTTATAAGACTGATGGAAAAGGATCAACACTCCATTTAATACTGTTACTGATAAATAAGCATGTTGCTTTCCACTTGGATAGCACAATTTGGAGAATGTGAACATGGGAAGAATGTCGTTCCTGCTTCACTCTTTGGTGCTTGAGTCTTCTCTGTAAGGTTGTTGTCACTGGCCTTTTATAAGCCAGGTGCATCAGCTGGAAGTCTGTCAAGGAACAGAATTCTGCTCAGGACTGATCAACTGGAGAGATGCTAATGAGAAGTGGCAAGGTTGAGAGCCCTGGCAAGGTTGAGAAAACCGAAAGAGGATGTTGGGACACGCAGGGGCTAGCAAAATGGGAATCATAAGGGGCAAAGGGAGGGAAGAATGTTCTTGAAGTCCTAAGAGAAGTAAGCAGTGGAGAAGCCTTGGGGATGGGGTTTTGGGGTGATTGGGAGTTCGGAGCCAATGGCCAAAAAATAATTCTTGAATACGTCTTTGATGCAAAAAAAGATGATTTTATTAAAGCATGGCGGCAGAACTGGTTGTGAAGAGTGACTGATTATATACCTTCAGGTTGGGAGGAGGTTAGGGACAGCACAAGTCTCTAAGGGATTTTGGAAGCAGGGTTTCCAGGACCTTGAGGGGCTAGGTGTTGTTAGGAAAATGCCGTTTACTACTGTTTAGTAAAACTTCAGTCATGAGACCATTCAGATGTATACCAGGGGCCATACACTTGGAGAATAATTGTCAACATGAACTTGAGGGTTAAAAATAAAGGGGGTTTGCAAAGGAATTTTTATGTGTTTAAGGAGACTCACAGGATCCTGGGGGTGGGGGTCAGGATAATGTTAGGCCAAGATTCCCTTTTGCCCCCAGCAAAGTGTCATCATCATGGCGGCAGCTGAGCGCTTAGAGGGAGGCCACTCTGCCAATTTCAAGGACTTGTCAAAGTGCTGTAGGCAGTAAGGGAGTTCAATTTTTCATTCACCTTTGTTTCTCACAGCACCATGGCAAGCACTTAAATCCCCTTACATCTTGATGAGGGTGATATTAGGGCTCCAGGAAACGGAGTCTATAGGTTTCTGGAGATTAGGCTGTGGATAAGATGGCCTCTTTTCTTGCAGTTTACTAAGTTCTCTGTAAACTGAAGGAGACTCTTGTTTGGCATGACAGCGATCTCTATCAGTCAACCATTTGCTTTCTTTCCTTTCCCCTGTTTTTGGGCAGCCAGGAGTGTCTGCGGAATATCACACAGATCCCACTGCGGGGGGCGGGGGGGGATGCTGTTAGCCTGAACTTTCCCCCCAGCTTGCCCCACACTACCTCATCATTGCTGTTGAGAAGACACTGCCGTTGTTGGAACCACAGAATGGAAGCAGGGAGAGAACAGAGAAGAAATGTGCCAGCCCCTGGCTTCTGGCCTCTGTCTCTTGCTAGTTGCCTCCCACTTATAAGAAGTAGACAGCAAAGGAGCCCTGACGATTAAATCTTTAAGGATCAGGCTTCTGGGACAGAAAGCCCGTGGGCAGCCACCGCCGTGGGAAGAGAAAGAATGGGAGACGGGGCTGGGGGAGGGGAAGCCAAGACTAAGCAGCACAAGGGTAGTATTTTAGATATTTTGAATATGTTCCTGCCATCATTTATCCCCAGAACAGACTGGCAGGTTCTGCTGCCATTTATAAACGAAGAAAGTAGGACCAGACCCCTTCAAATGTGCTCAAGGTCACGTGGGTAGCAAGAGTGGGTCTGGAATGCACACCTACATTTGTATGTCCTCAAAGATGGAGTTTTTATACTCTGGGTAATGCCAATCTTAACACATTTTGACACAGGACCATACCACTTCCTGCTGTAAGTTATTCAGCATAAAGAATTGTCTCAGATAAAAATCAGACTCTTTAGCTTGGTATGAAAAGACCTTCAGGATCCGGCCCATTTCTTCCCTCTTAGCCTCCTCTATCCCCTCATCCCTGCACATGAATCTGCTGGACAAATAATGAAAAGTGACCTTCAGGGGATAGAAGGAGATATGACAAGCTTTCAGTTATCGGGATAGTGAGTAGAGAGAGACAAAACAAAACAAATCAAAAGAACCCAAAAACAAAAACAAACAAAAAAACCCCGAACATATAAACCTGGAGATATCTGGGGAGAAAAAGGAACAGAGGCACAATTCAAAAAAGTCTCTGAAACTTCAGTTAATGGCCTGAGACAGACATTTGACTTTCTCCCCTTCTTACTTCATTGTGTGCCTCCACTTCAGAAGAGAGAAGAGAATTGGAGGAATTGAGTGAAGAGGTGAAAGACGAAATAGGGCAGTGGGTTAGGTAGATAGAAAGGCACAAATGATAAAGGCCAAAATACAAAACTGGGTGCCAGGAAGGGGAGACAAGCAGATGTTCAGAGAGGACCGAGGAGGTAAAGCTGCTGTATTTTGAGAGACAGAAAGAGGAGGGGGTTCAGACTTTCCCTGCTTCTCTAGCTCACCTTAACTTAGCCATGGTCCCTTTAGAGTTTTGATGGAAACTTATAGGCTAAATGGAACGGAATAAAAGCTGTCTAGTGTTATGTAAGTGAGGCCCACAGACAAAAAGATCCAGTAAGAAGGCAGAACCTTCCGTGGAGTGGAATAGAAGTTGATGCAGCAGTGAACCGAAAGATTGAATGAAAATAGCCAGTTTGGGCGATGGTTAAAAGGCCTGACAGGTGTTACAAAATTTTGCTACTTAAATCTACTTTTGGTTCCATGATTTCCCCTAAGGAAGTTAAAAATTAATACTGTGAACTTCCAGGTAAAAAAGAATTAAAGTATGAAATTTCGCAAGTGTCTTCAAGTGTTAGGAACATTTTGTGATGTAGAATTAGTGAAGAGCTTTACTTGACTAATAATGTGAGAACAGTAACAGCATATTTGGCATATGTGGGTTTAAAAATATTATTCATAGGTAGCATATGTCACGGGGGACTTCAGAATATGAAATAAAATTTTTGAAAAAATTGTAGCAGAATTTGAAGAATTAAGATTTTCATTTAAACATGCAAACACCACCAATCTTTTTCCCTAGTTATAGCATAAGGAGATTTGGTGTAATTATAGTCTGGGCCTGTTGTGGAAGAAAAAAAAAAAATTAATAGACCTTTTTTCTCCCCCCTAAGAAGTGAAGGAAACATCTAGAAAGCTTTAGAGCTATTCGATGTGCCGGCAGTAATAACATATGTAAGTTTAAATAAAGGATTGAAAGCAACTTTTGCCCTCTAGTGATAAAGGATTTTGTTATGCATTTCAGTGTGGTATTTAACTTTTCATTTGGCAGTGGATAGAAAAATCTCTTTCCCAATGTGTATGTAGCTTTGACAATTGTTCTTATGAGGCTGCATTGTAGATTAGGAATCAGAGTCTAGGGAATCTGGAGGAGACCATATGCCAAGAACTTCAACTGCAAAGGCCAGGTTTTTTAAAAATATGTTAACAGCAGATTTGGAGTCAACCCTTAAACTTGTTTGAAAAGTGGTAAACTGAATCCTAGGGCCAGCCTGTTTATCTTCTTATGTGAGGAAATGGATACTAGAAGATTGTTTTTGTTTTGTTTTGTTTTTCCTCCTACACTATCAACAGTTTACAGAAGGAGAAAATAAGTGGCTACAAAAAGGTGTATTCTTTAATTATTTGCATGATATTAATGTTATGTTTTCCCATTTAATAGCATTTATCCATACCCAGAGCAAACAGTGTGCAAGAAAATGAAGATAGAGACAAACAGCAGAATATAGGAATATTGGAAATATTAACTATTAATTTCTTTTCTCTGGGCAATTCCTGGTTGCAGAGTTAGCCAATGGAGAGGTAAGCTTTGGACAAACAGGATGGGCTGGCTTGTTTTTTCCTTTTCTGCTTTAACAGAGACCATGTCTAGATTAGAGTATGAAGGTCAAATTTTACCATAGCTAGTAACATCTCCCAAGGATCCAAAAGAAAGATGAATATATGAAATAGCAATATCACATCCAAGACAAGATGAGCAATGGTGATTTACAATGAGATGATTTCTTCAGATATTTAAGTACTTTTGGTCAATTTCTATGTGGTACTTATTTTCTGACATAGACATCAACTTTACTAGACCATAACCTTTTGGAATTCAGAGTCTATGTCTTATTCATTTTTGCATCCGAGCTCTTAGCCGTATCCTTGACACATGAGTATACTAAATACAATTATTAGATAGAAATTATGCCTGGTCAGAGAGAAAAGGAAGCATGGACACAGAACTGAGTGACACACTGTATGTTCTTGTTTACACATAAGACCTCAACTTCCTGAAATGATCATTTGACCCCCTATATCCCAAGAGGGTAGCATAGCGTCCCTGCTTAGCATCAGGCATACAAGTTTGGTTTCCAGGAACTCCTGGTCACCTAGGGCAGTCTTGGAGGGAGATGGTGGATGGAGTCCTACAAAGGAAGGTGGTAGAAACAATGGAAGTCACATGAAACTGAGTGGACTAACTCATGTCTCCACATGTAAGACATGCTCCAGAAATTCTTGGGAGTGAAATTTTAAGGGGGCTGAGATATCTGAGTTCCTGCTATCAACATAATTCTTTTGTACTCATGGATCGTGAGATCTAGGAAAACTTCATACTAGATTTGCTATGACTTCCGAAGGGTTAGGCCTCACCTATGACATCAGTTCAAAGAAACTTTCAAAGGGCATGTAAGATTCTTCTTTTAAACAGCAGGTTAAGCGTGTTATAAAGAATTAATATGGTGACCGCATATTGATACTGACTGGATTTATCTGCTCCTAATTATAGAATCTTGGCTTCCGATTTACTTGGTCTCATTGACCTAGAGATGGATAGCTTTGTTAATGAAGACGGCTCTCATCATCATATCCCTAATGTTCCTGTCATAGCATCTGCTTTCCTTAAGCCATTGTTGTTCCCTAACACTAATGCCACTAATGCAATATTGAGGGTTAATAATAGTCATGAGTGTTAGTTGATCCACACAAATTGAATTGTGTGCAAACTTTGAGGGAAAACATTAATAGAAGAGTGCCAGAGATATTTTTATTTAAGAAAATCTAATTGGTGTACATGAAGTTTATAAAATAAGTGATTGCTGAAAAATTGATTATAGGAAGATCCTCCATGATAATTTAAATATTAATTACCAAATATATTAGAAATACAATTCAAAAAATGTTATAGCATTTCTACAAAAATAACTTCAAACTTTTATGGAGCTAGGCAAAGATAAATCAAAAACAATGTAAAAATTATGTAAAATGTCTTGTGGTATTTTGAAAATATGTAAAGTAATGCTTCTATTATAAAGACATATTTTCTCAACTCTATAATTTAATTATGGCACTTTGAAAAAACCTGGATATATGTAATGTGTTAAGACATTCAGAAACAATAGGTGTGTAAATATGCACTTATTAGAATCCAGGACATGTAAATTAATTGCAGAAATTGTGGAGAACCTAAATAAATGAAGATCTATTCCATATCCTGGAGGGAAAGATTAAATATAATAATGGTATCAATTTTTTTTCAAAATTAATCTTAAAATGAAGATATAGAAATAAAGGCTAAGGAAACATGCATGGAGTCTGACAAATGAATGCTAAAGTTTATTGTAAACAATAGCCAAGAAAATTTGGAAATTTGGAAAAATATATAATCCTAACAGATTATATTATTAAGACAGAATTTTTTAAAAAAGCAATAGATTGTCAGATCCAGGAAACAAAACAAAATATGCAAATGTCTGTGTGTGTGTGTATGTGTGTGTGTTTGGAATATTCCAATTTTGGGCATGATAAAATTGATATTTCAAATCAGCAGAGAAAATTCAGATTATTTAAGTAGTTTCACATTAAAAAAAATTTTTTAAAGAAAAGGGGCACCTGGGTGGCTTAGTCGGTTAAGCGTCCGACTTTTCCTTAGGTCATGATCTCGCGGTTCATGGGTTCGAGCCCCGCGTCGGGCTCTGTGCTAACAGCTCAGAGCCTGGAGCCTGTTTCAGTCTGTGACTCCCTCTCTCTCTGACCCTCCCCTGCTCACGCTGTCTCTCTCTCTCTCTCTCTCTCCTAGGAGTAAATAAAAACATTACAAAAAAATTTAAGAAGTAGTTTCAGATGGCTAGGCTCTTATTAGGAAAGAAAATTAAATTATTATATCACTATATTTATTAACATCAAATAAAATGTATAAATACAAAAAATGGAATTATTAATATGCTAAAAGAAAATAGAGACAGACAAATTTATAATCTTAGATTGTGGAGGTCCTTCTTTTTTTTTTTTAATTTTTTTAACGTTTATTTTATTTTTGAGACAGAGACAGAGTATGAGTGGGGGAGGGTCAGAGAGAGAGGGAGATACAGAATCTGAAACAGGCTCCAGGCTCTGAGCTGTCAGCACAGAGCCCGACGTGGGGCTCGAACCCACAGACTGAGAGACCTGAGCCAAAGTCGGCTGCCCAACCAACTGAGCCACCCAGGTGCCCCTGTGGAGGTCCTTCTTAAACATGACTGAACACCAGAAAGGTAAAATAAAAAGGGCCAACTGATATAAAAATTAAAAACTTGCCTATAGGAAAAGACACCATAAAAAAAAGTTAAAAGATTAAAATTAGAACGAGACAAAAAATACGCAATATATACCACCAATAAATATTAATATACTTACTAAACTGTTCCTACATATAGAAAAATGAAAACAGAGTGCAAATAATACATTGGAAAAGCATAACAAAAGACCAGAAAGTAAATGAAAAGAATATCAAACTCATTATTAATCAGAGAGTTATAAATTAATGCAGTTAAATTCTATCTTTATTTTCCCTTTTGGCTTATCAGGATGCAAAACCCTAATTGTATATTGTTGGTAAGGATATGGAAAACCAGGACATTATACTGCTTGTTAGTATTATAAATCTACTTCTAGAAATTTGTTCCACATAAATACTTGCTGCCTTGTGGTTCCCCTCCAGAAGGATGTGTTCAACCACCCATCCAAATTTGCTTCAGATGCCTAGATGCCACACATGTGCTAAGAGAGTATGACAAAACTTATTACTCACATGATAAGGCTTTCAAGGGACAGCAAGCACGTTCCCAAGCAAGTCTGAAATGGACTGAGAGCAAAGTGAAGTCGTGGCTTGGATTTTTATTGTAGTTAGTGGATGGGACTGGGGAAAGGGTGCTTGTGTGGGAGACAGAGGGTCATATTTTGAATTTTCCACTAGCACTGCCGGGAGCCGCACCGGCCTCTCTGGATGACAGTCACAGCAAGGAAAGACAATGTTTGCACAGCTTCTGCCATGAGAAATGAAGACTAGTATCTCCTTCTGCTACTACTGGCTCATGTTGGAAATGAGCCTGCTGGTATTGACCAGGCCTCACAATATTCCATATAAAACCCATATTCTGAACACAGTTACCTCATAGGAAAAGCATATTTCTGCCTTTACAAGAGATTTTAGATAAGAGCTCTGCGGATCATTGTCAAAAGGTTCTTCCTATGGGCCTTGCAGATCCAAGACTTAGATAATAAAGGGGGTTAAGAAAACAAGGGTTACTGTTGAGCCTGGTCCCATATCAGAAAAGCCTAATTTATAGTTAAGGTACACATAAGTACAGAACATAACTTACTAATTGGTGATGTATGGCAGTCCCTTCCTCAGGGCCTACATTCCACAGACACCCTCCCTTACACTGGCAGCTGGGATGAGGATAGATAAGAGTAATTAAAACATAAACCCAGATGCAAAGACTGAAACATATAGAGCCCCCTTGGTAGTTTCCAAAAACTAACCAAATCAGAATCATACATCCTCTTGAGAGCCAGACAGAATGACTCCTAACTTATCTATATACAATGTAACCTATATGTTATCCTGTCTTTCACTAAGAGCATCCTGTTATTTCCTTGGTAGTAAATTCACCATGACTGGGATAATTCTGCAAATGATATCACAAAAGACCTCTCAATGTAAAAAATTCCTTTTCTCTGACCTCATATGGTTGTTGAACCTTTAAATAAAGACACCAAAAGTGACAGGACAGAGATGCCTGCCTGGTGATCAGAAAGAATCTCGGGGCTCTCTCATTCTCTCTCGCCAACACTGTCCATCCTTCAGGGACCCCTGGACCTGTCGGAGCCGGCGCGGCCTCCAACATAGCACCAAGGAAGAGAAAGCATGGTTTTTTACTATTAGTTTCGCCAGATGTGTATAAGAGAAGGTGATGTGAGGCTTGAAAGCTATCAGCAGTCAACCATCAAAAAGTGGAGTGGGACTCACTATACTTGTGTATACACTCAGAAACACACTTGCTAGGACATTCGCCATGGTGTTATTGATAATATACAAACAGTGTGCCTCCTGGGTGGCTCAGTGGGTTGAGTATCTGACTTTGGCTCGGGTCATGACCTTATGGTTGGTGGGTTTGAGCCCCCTGTTGGGCTCTGTGCTGACAGCTCAGAGCCTAGAGCCTGCTTTGGATTCTGTGTCTCCCTCTCTCTCTGCCTTTGCTCTGCTTGTTCTCTCTGTCTCTCTCTCGAAGATAAATAAATAAACATTTTAAAAAATGATACAAACAGCAACTAAGTGCTGGTCCATGCATATTATGTACTATTACGCTATAAGAAAAAATATATATGGGAAGATGTCCATGATTTAAGAAAAAGTATATGTAGGCATATGTGCGTAGCATGATCCTATTTATGCAAAAAAATAAAAATGCAAATTTTAATGTGATTTTGGATTAGATGATTAATATAAAATCAGAATTACTTGGAGGCCCATCTAGGGGTGGTGCGTGATTTAAAGAAACATGAAAACCAGCATGCAAAATAATTAAATAATTTATATCTTCATCATCACTATTGGGGGGAAAAAGACAAAACATAAGAGTAGGTGGAGATAAGATGATGGATGATGCCTTCAGAGCATGCAGTAACAACAGAGCAAAATTTTAGAAAATTTTGCAATACTTCATCTACTAATTTTCTCTTGACATTGTAGTGACGTTCTTTTTCTCCTGTCTCCTTCTCCTACTCCTCCAGGCTTCTCACCGCACAAGTAAGTTTGTTAGCCAGAATCATTTTAATCTCTCTGGGAGCATCATTTTTTTACTGTTTATTTATTTATTTTGAGAGAGAGAAGGAGAGCAAGAAAAGTCATGTGTGCACACGTTGGGGAGGGGCAGAGAGAGAGAAAGGAGAGAGATAATCCCAAGAAGGCTCTGCACTGTTAGCATGGAGTCCGATGTAGGGCTCAAACCCACCAACCTTGAGATCAGGACCTGAGCCAAAATCAAGAGTCGGACACTTAACCAACTGAGCCCCCCAGGTGTCCCTAGAGCTTCTTACCTTTGTACGTATTATTTCCCTTCTCTCTTCAGAAGCTCACTTTTCCTTGTGAAAAGTCCACTGACATCTCTCTCCATCACTCATGACTCCCAGTACCTAGACATAACTACCATGAAGTTTTGTATTTCTTGCAAATAGTTTAAAACGATTTTATAAATACATAAGTTAAACATATATAGATATACATAGATATATTACATTTTGTATTTTTAACATTACCGTATTTTTCTTTATATCATTAGACTGTCATAATTGAAAATAAGTTGTATGACTGTATTATCATAACTATACTATCATCAGATGAGAAGACTTAGTCAAGCAGAATTTAAGTAACTTGCCCAAAGTTGGGAAGTTGGTGAGTGTAGGAGTCATAGCTGACTTTACACAATCTGCCTATAGGACAAGGTCAGAATTCTGTTCTCTTCTCTTCCCTGGGAACAAGCCACTATTGAGAAAATTCTTCTCCATTTGTGTTTGGGAATTAGTTATGGGATTTTTAGAGAGTGTTACAAGATATTTCTGTTACTCATGACACCGCTCAGTTATAATTGCACCCCTGCCTCAGGGCACCCATTGGCAGTGACATGTGGCTGACCTTTTTCAGCTGTTATAGTCTAAAAGACAGTGCATAGTGGGGCACTGACTGGCCTACTTTGTGCAAGACTCTGAAATCAGTATGGAAAATTCGTCTTGGCCAAGAACAAGAAATCTAAATTCATATTGCCGATGAGAAGTATGTGAGTACTAATCCAGATATGTGCCCTTCCAAAGGAGGTTTGTTTTTATTGTTATTGCTTTTAAATACAGCCACCTGGTTTATCATTTTTACACAACTCAACAGCCACAGGACATGATTTGGAAAATATTAAATGCTGTAAAATGCTTGTACTGCACTGTCTTTTATTTGTCCTTTGGTTTGTATTTGATAAGTTATATTCATGGGATAGTATTTACTTATGCATAGATAGGAAAACCAAAGTAGCTCTTGGTAAAGATTAATAATTTTCAGATACAGGTACGCTTCTTGTTGCCCAGTGAACTAAAAACATGCACAGATAATTTTTGGTTCCTAGTTGTCATAATTGTTGTGTATTACAGTACATTTGTTGCTAACAACTTTCCAGACTTTCCATGATAGCATTGTTTTTCCAAGGGTATAACTCAATTTGTCAAATTTTCCTCCAAGGCTGAAATGTAACTTAATGTATAAGCTATTAAGCCCAAAAGCAATTTTATTTTGGAAAAAAATTAGTTTGACCATTTTTTTAAGCTCTAAGAGGGGAAAATAAATATGTAGGACTTCTTTTTTTTTATTATTGCTGTTTGTTAGCAGCCTTAAAGAATGGCTTTATTACATTATATGATTTATTCATCCATGTAGAGAACACAAACAAGAAATTCTTTTTCACATACAACTTTGTCTTTTCCGAAACAAAACACAGTGAAAGAAATCCATCTGTAGTTGATAGCTAAATCTTTTATTTGGACACAGCTAGAGAGCACTAATTTTATCATAAGATTTAAAATATTATTAGAGTAAGTCACAGAGAGTTCAAAGGGTAACTGATATCACCTGCCATGTTAAACATGGGCAGAAAGATCATTGATATCTGACTGAATGCAGCTAAAAAATGACAATTCATATTTCAAGACACTTCGTTTCTGTTAGTTTACCAATCTGTTTTTATACACATGAGCTTCTAGCCGAGATTGCTTAGATCAAATGGACTCAGGGCAATTCTTCATTCTTTTATCAAGTTAGACATAAGGGTCATATAGGGACTGTTTAATACCTAGTGGGTTTCATTTAATTGTCCATCAAATACTACTCTTTTTTTTTAATATTTTTATTTATTTCTAGGAGAGACAGAGAGAGAGACAGCGTGAGCAGGGGAGGGTCAGAGAGAGAGGGAGACACAGACTCTGAAACAGGCTCCAGGCTCCGAGCTGGCAGTCAGCACAGAGCCCTTCGCGGGGCTCGAACCCACGAACTGTGAGATCATGACCTAAGCGAAAGTCAGATGCCCAACCGACCAAGCCACCCAGACGCCCCCATCAAATACTACTCTTAAGCTGAATTAATCAAAAGATTTTTAAGAATAGAACTCATAAGCATAAAAACCTAAGTTATGCATATTCACTTTCCTGGTTCAATCGGCTGCATGAAAGGATATCTTCTAAACTTATGGTCATTTCATTCTGAACATGGTGAGTTTTCCTTCTCTTTTTATTTCATTTGTGCAAAGAAATATTACTTAAGAAACAAAGTAAGAAAGGAGGAAAGACCACTGTCTGCTCCAGTCTAAACACTCTCTAAACACAAGATTCAAGATTTCCAATTTATTTCTCATTCACACTAGTATACGACCTTGACTTAATTCTCAGAGCCAGTGGGGAACAAAGTGAAGTGGTCTGAGGGAAGTAGGGCTCTGGAGAAGCAGGGACCATGTCACTAATTTGGGGTTGAAAGATTGCCATTAACAGGCAATTGTGCCTTTTCTGTGCTCTGGGCAATCAGAAGCTCTCAGAGGACAAAGAGAAAAAGAGAGATAAGGGACAGGAGAGTAATATGGGCTGTGCAGAGTGGAAGGGGGCTTAAGATCCTTCATCTTCCCTCCCTTTCTCTCCCTCTCCCTTCCCTCCTTCTTAGAAGTAGTATACCTTTTCCTGTAGGAGAGAACAGGGGACAACTTTGGATGTTCAATGATAGGAAGGGAGAAACTAGACTCTGATCTGGGGTTCATTTTACTGTTTATATTTGCTTATACCTAAAAATATTGAACTGAATTCTTAAGGTTTCTCTGTTTCTGAATGTACTTTATTGGCATAAATTGTGAAATAAAATTTCTATTTTTTTTTCAGACTTCAGTTTTGTAGAGACATAGGTTTGAGAAGAGAAGACCATAGTTTTTCGATAATGAATACAAATGTTAGTAGTTCTTATTTGTTTCATTCGCTCATCAAGTAACTTACTAAACAAACCTTTATGTGTGCTTTGTATGTTTCAGCCACTGCCTTAGGCTCTGGAGATTTGGCAGTGATACTGTCTGTCACATTTCAATTGTCTCATTGTTTCTTGAAGGGGAAGGTTACTGTAATGGGGTGTATTTGTTAGGCATTCTTTGTATTAAAAAATAGTCTTAGTCATTCCTGCTCAGTGAACTTCGAAGGGTCAAGCTATGTTTATTGTCAGGGTTCATGTGGCAATGAAAGAAGCTGGGGTGCTTCAGGAACCCAAGTACAGAAAACCTTGTGTCTTAGCCTAATTCAGACAGGATCAGAATCTGAAGCAGCTCTAGAGATAAGCAGCTAGACTCAACTGATCTCCATACTAATGTTCTGCCATTAATGTACTCTATTGGTCTTCACTTCTTTGTGCAAATTCTTCCTACTGATGCTGTTTGTCACCACCATCTTGTTTATTTTAGCCCCTCAATACTATCAGACTTTTTAAAAAAAATAATTGTCAAGTTAGCTAACAAACAGTGTATACAGTGTCGTCTTGGCTTTGGGAGTAGATTCCTATGATTCATCACTTTACATACAATACCCAATGCTCATCCCAACAAGTGTCCTCCTCAATGCCCATCATCCATGTTCCCCACCTGCCCCCCAATTCCCCACCTCATCAACCATCAGTTTGTTTTCTGTATTTAAGAGTCTCTTATGGTTTGCCTCCCTCTGTCTGTAACTTATTTTTCCCTCCCTTCCCTGATGGTCTTCTGTTAAGTTTCTCAAATTCCACATATGAATGAAATCTGTCTGACTGACTTATTTCACTTAGGATAATAACCTCTAGTTCAATCCATGTTGTTGCAAATGGCATTTACATCACCGAGTAGTATTTCATTGTGTGTGTGTGTGTGTATATATATATATATATATACACCACATCTTCTTTATCCATTCATTCCATTCATCCTATGGACATTTATGCTCTTTCCATAATTTGGCTATTGTTGAGAGCACTACTATAAACACTGGGGTACATCTGCCCCTATGAATCAGCACTCCTGTATCCTTTGGAGAAATGCCTAGTAGTGCTTTTGCTAGGTCATAGATAATTCCATGTTTAATTTTTTGAAGAACCTCCATACTGTTTTCCAGAGTGGCTGCACCAGTTGGCATTCCCACCAACAATGCAAGAGGGTTCCCATTTCTCCACATCCTCACCAACATCTGTTGTTTCCTGAGTTGTTAATTTCAGCCATGCTGACGGGCGTGAGGTGGTATCTCAATGTGATTTTGATTTTTATTTCCCTAATGATGAGCCATGTTGAACATCTTTTCATGTGTCTGTTGGCCATCTGGATGTCTTCTTCAGAAAAGTGTCTATTCATGTCTTTTGCCCATTTCTTCACTGGATTATTTGTTTTTTGGGTGCTGAGTTTGGTAAGTTCTTTATAGATTTTGGGATACTAACCCTTTATCTGATATGTCATTTGCAAATATCTTTTTCCATTCTGTTGGTTGCCTTTAGTTTTGTTGATTGTTTCCTTTGCTGTGCAGAAGCTTTTTATCTTGATGAGGTCCCAATAGTTCATTTTTGCTTTTCTTTCCCTTGCCTTTGGAGATGTGTCAAGTAAGAATTTGCTGTGGCTGAGGTCAAAGAGGTTATTGCCTGTTTTCTCCTCCAAGATTTTGAGGTTTCCTATCTCACATTTAGGTCTTTCATCCATTTTGAATTTATTTTTGTGTATGGTGTAAGAAAGTGGTCTAGTTTCATTCTTCTGCATGCTGCTGTCCAGTTCTCCCAGCACTATTTGCTAAAGAGACTGTCTTTTATTCCATTGGATTGTCTTTCCTGCTTCATCAAAGATTAGTTGGCCATACATTTGTGGGTCCATTTCTGGGTTCTCTATTATATTACATTGGTCTATGTGTTTGTTTTTGTACCGATACCATACTATCTTGATGATTACAGCTTTGCAGTAGATACTAAAGTCCGGGATTGTGATGCCTTCTGCTTTGATTTTCTTTTTCAACATTACTTTGGCTATTTGGGGTCTTTAGCCTTCTAATCTATGAGCATGGAATGTTTTTCCATTTCTTTGGGTCTTCTTCAATTTCTTTCATAACCTTTCTATAGTTTTCAGCATACAGAACTTTTACATCATTGGTTAGGTTTATTCCTAGATATTTTATGGTTCTTGGTGCAATTATTAATGGGATTGATACCTTGATATCTATCTGTTGTTTCATTATTGGCATATAGAAATGAAACCAATTTCTGTGCATTGATTTTATATCCTGTGCCTTTGCTGAATTCACGTATCAGTTCTAGAAGATTTTTGGTGGAGTCTTTCGGGTTTTCCATGTAGAGTATCATGTCATCTGCAAAAAGTGAAAGTTTGACTTCTTTGACCATTTGAATACCTTTTATTTCATTTTGTTGTTTCATTGCTGCGGCTACGACTTCCAACCCTATGTTACACAGCAATGGTAAGAGTGGACATCCCTGTCATGTTCCTGATCTCAGGGGTAAAGCTCTCAGTTTTTCCCAGTTGAGGATGGTATTAGCTGTGGGTCTTTCATCTATGGTTTCTATAATGTTATTAAAAAGGATTCCTACACTGTCTAGAGGCTGGCACTTCAGGAAGTGGTTTTGGAGTGTGATTGTGCACTCTGTTGTTGCATCTTTTGTCACTTAGCTCACTGCTTATAGTGGTGGATTGGACCTTCTACCAAGTGTGCTTTGATTTGTTCATTGAAGTAGCCCTGGAAAAAATGTAAAAGGTAGGGGGAGGGGAGGAGTCTTATCCCATACAAAGAGAGAAATAACAGGGGTGGGGAAAAAAAGAGCAGGCAGAGAATCAAAGAAACTATAAGGCTGGGCACCTGGGTGGCTCATTCGGTTAAGCTTCAGACTTTGGCTCAG
The DNA here is from genome assembly GCF_003009895.1 of Hyaena hyaena. Classification (NCBI taxonomy): domain Eukaryota; kingdom Metazoa; phylum Chordata; class Mammalia; order Carnivora; family Hyaenidae; genus Hyaena; species Hyaena hyaena. The sequence goes on from NW_024081348.1 coordinate 440,912, forward strand.
GTCATGATCTCACGGTTCATGAGTTTGAGCCCCGCATTGGGCTCTATGCTGACAGTTCAGAGCCTGGAGCCTGCTTCGGATTCTGTGATTCCTTCTCTTTCTCCCCCTCCTCCACTCATGCTCTGTCTCTCAAAAAATAAATAAAAACATTAAAAAAAAAAACTATAGGCTTAATCCAGAGAGAGAGGGAGATAAAAAAGAAAGAGATGCAGAAAAGATGTAAAAAGAATAGAGTAAAAATGACTGATTAAACAAACAAATAACCAGAACAGAGAAGAAAGAAAGAAAGAGAAAGAAAGAAAGAAAGAAAGAAAGAAAGAAAGAAAAAGTATATATATATATACATATATAATAAGAATTGACCAAAAATCAAATCAGAAATTATGAGGCTGATTCCAAAGAGGGGAAGAAAAAAAAGATGAGAGTAGAAAGAAAGAGAAGGGAAAAGATAAGAGAAGGAAAGAAAAAAAACAGAGAGAAAAAATAATAATAGTTAAAAAAAAAAACAACAGAGATCAACACGCAAAACCGCAGGACAGTTGTCTGTTGGCGCCTGGGACCCGTCGCTGTGCTGGTCTGGGGGAGAGGCCGTCGGGTTTGCTCAGCGTCAGTCTCGCTCTAGTAGATCCAGTTAGCAGGCACGGAGGGGCGGGGCTTAGTGTAGGCAGGTCCCGCCTCCACTGTGGGCCAGCCGTCCATGCCTGAAACCCCACTGCGTTGGTGATGGGCAGACAGATGGCGACACCCTAATGTCTCCTCCCAGACTGGGTGTCCCAAACCTCGCTGTTCCGGCAGCCCTGGCAGAGCAGTGCGAGCAGGTGGCTTGTTCTGTTGCATAGTCTTCCACGCCTCCCAGGTGCTCCGGGGAATTCAAACCCTGATGTCCTAAAGGATCCTGCCCCTTGTGGACCCCTTTCTGGGGTAGTGCCATTCCTCCCAGTCCACTAAGGGCCTCTGGCTGGAGCCTGCAGGGTCCTTTGTTCTTGGGGAGGTGATAGACCCTCTTCCCACAGTACTTAAGGGAGGGGACTGTTCTCTCCCAGCGCGCCCCTGGGATTGCTACTCCCCCCAGGCTTGCACACAGTAGGCTCCAGTCTGGAGAAAGTCGCACAGCCGTGATAACTCTGTTCTTTAGGTCCTAAGGCTGCTTGCAAAGTAGAATCTGGTTCTCTCTGTATTTCTTGTTCTCCAGTTTGCGGTCCGTGATTTTTCTTTTGTCCAAATACTTCCACAGCCTCTCTTTCTCTCCTTTTGTTTCTCCACTGAAGGGTTTCCCCCCACTGTGTGCCTACACTGCCCATTTTATCTCTTCCAATTTGCGTGCATGCACCTCTGTCTGGCCAAGCTATCTCTTTCCACCTGTGGAGATACTTCGGTCACTCTGTAGCCAGGATTCCTGGTGTTCCAAGTACTGACCTCAGTACTGCTGTGTTTGAGGGACTTAGGGAAATTCCAGTCCCCCTGCTTCTCCACCATCTGACTCTCTTCCGTACCTTAGGGCTTTGTTGACTCCTTATTACTCTGGCTTCCCCATCTACTTCCGACTTGAGCTCTTACTGCTCTCTATTTGATTTCCCTTAACTCTTAATTAGGCTCTTTGTCTTGGGGCCAGGCTCAATTGTAACTCTTGTGTTCTTAACCCCCTAAGTCTTGGGTCTGCAAGGCCCGTAGGAAGAGCCTTTTGACAACCATTCATGGAGTTTTCATCTAAAATATCTCTTGCAAAGGCAGGAATATGCTTTTCCTTATGAGGTATCTGTGTTCAGAATATTGGTCTGATATGGAATATTGTGAGGCCTGGTCAATACCAGCACAACATGAGCCAGTAGTAGCAGGAGATAGCAGATTTCATTTCTCATGGCAGGAGCTGTGCAAACACCGCCGTTTCCTTGCTGTGACTGCCATCCATAGAGGCCAGTGCGGCTCCCGGCACCAGTTTATTTCCAAGAGAGGCTATCTGACTGGCCCAACTAAGTCCAGCGTTACTCTGCTTATGAACTGTCTTGAGGTATGATGTAAAGATTATTGAGATTTGTAGTTATTTCCTAAAAGTCAATATATTTGATGCAGGATCATTAAGCCCAATGGTCAAGAAAGAATTCTTGAGATGTTTTACAGTACAAATAGCGGTGGGTTTTTTTTGTAGTTGTTGTTTGTTTTTGCACGGAGACAGGACCCATGGGCAGAAAAGAAATGCACTGGAATTGTGAGAAGTCACTGATTACATACTATTAAGTTTTTGGGGGGGATAGAAATAACCTTAGTCTCTAAATGGGTTTCTGCATGTTAAAAAAATTTTTAATGTTTATTTACTTTTGAGAAAGAGAGAGACAGAGTGTGAGCAGGGGAGGGGCAGAGAAAGAGGGCAACCCAGAACTTGAAGCAGGCTCCAGGCTCTGCACTGTCAGCACAGAACCCAACGGGAGGCTGGAACTCACAAGCCCTGAGATTGTGACCTGAGCTGAAGTCAGAGGCTCAATCGATTGAGCCACCCAGGTGCCCCTACAAGGGTGTCTGTGTGTTTAAGAAGAGTTATAGGATCCTGGAGTTCTGGCTGTTGTGTAGCTAAGGTGGTTTCAGTCTCTAGCAAAGCATTCATGTTAAGGCAGCCATGAGTTTCTTGAGGAATGTCACACTCACTTGTCTCAGGTAATGGGCTGCAAGTTGTAAGGAAATTTAATTTGGGTTACGTTTCTCTCGGCTTTGTTCTCCTCCTTATGTTGAAGCATCTACTTTTCTGTATACGTTCATAGGCATTTGAGTAAAATGTCTGCTAATTTGGTTTGTGGCATCATCTGAGCGAAGTCAGGAAGGCACATAAATATCTTTTCAGGTAACAAGCTGACTCTGAAATCCTAATCATCATGGATAGTGTGTTGAACCTAGTCCTAATTTCCCCTCTTATACAGAGCACCAAGGAGGGATAAGGCCCAGCCTCGAAGATACCAGCATCTGCCTGGGAGGTTCTTTGCCAGCCTCATCGCACGGCTTGTTGATTCTGAACACTCAGGTTTCAGAGCAGCCCTTAAAAATCACCCTATTCTGATTTTCCTTCTCACTTCGTGGTTTTTACAGAACATATAGATGCAGAAACGGTCCTTGGTTAATTGACAGTGGATATTAATCCTATTAGTTTAAGGTTTGTTTACTTAGGGGTCATTTTAGGAACCTTTTCCTTTTATTGAGCATTTTTTGCATAAATTGTTTACAGGTATAATAAAATGTTTTGTTGTGTATTACAGATTATCATGCTTGCAATTATAATTCTTGATTAGGCTAAAAAGTAACTTTTCATAAAAATCAACATTCTTGCATCTAAAAAAAAAAATCACCCTATTTAACGGAGTTCTCACCTTATTGTCCATTTCAGGTGCACAGCTTTCTTCCTAGAACTTGCCACAGATTGATTGCAGTTACCTTTTTATTTATCAGTCATATGTTTGTTTATGCCTATACCACTAGAATATGATAAAGGGAGGGTGGGGATTTTGGTAGTCTTGTGAATGTGTCTATCCCAGCTGAATGCCTGGCACAAAATAGCATGTAATAAAGATTGGTTGGGTGAATGAACTGAAGAATCAATGACTGAGTACAAGGAAGATCGAGTCAGATTCCCAAGGATTTGGGAGTGCCCAGAAGTAGACGTAGACAGTTGAGTGAGAGGTGTAGGGGGATCTAGTCTCTTTGTGCCCAGTGTCCCCAGAGTGTCCCACCATTTTTCACAGTTTTCTATGCTATTCAAAAGTACTTGTTATAGCTTAGGCCCCCAAAATTGTCAGTTGCTATTAAATCATGAAGCCAGATTTCCGGGGAATGATTACCAAACCCCATATGGTCACTGTTCCTAGTCAAATGCCCTCCTGAGGACAGGGTGAAATCTTTGCCTCATCTTTTACATTTTATAAGAGTATAAGAATATTCTATAAGAATATGCTTTTGTATAAGATAATTTTAATATACACGGAAAGAATATCCTCTTGAAAATCTCAATCGTGCTTGTCATGGCTCAATCATGCTCAATCATGGCATCTCAGTCACGCAATATAGCTAATGATCATTTTAAGTAAAATTTTTTTGGAGAATTTAAATCTCCTGTGGACAAAATGCCTAGCATATGCTGAGACCCATACAGGAAATGTTCAAAAAGAACTTATTACTGTCACTTACTATTGAAATAATTTAATGAAACAAGTATTTAGGAGAATCTGGAATTTAAATCAAAATGAGTATATGTATATATAGAGAGAGAAGTGCTACTTCCGTGCTCAATATGATGACTTAATTCTGATCTGGGAGAGATTCCCTAGGGGAGTGCAATTCTCGGCTTGCATTCAGGTACTCAGATTGGCTGTCCTCTCCCATCTGGAATGGTCTGTTTTGTTCCTAGTATAATAGTCAATGACGCTTATAGACTTCACTTACAGCAAATTTGGTTCCTTTGCTTTCCCTTCTGGATATTTGATTCAACCTGTATTGTTTTGTCTTCTTATGGTATCTGGTATCTCATATCATATTTCCCAACTGGTTATTACCTTCTGTCTGTTTGGCTCGTGGGCTGCAACCCATGTTTCTCTTGGCTGGACGTACCAAAACCTGGTATCCTGCCCTAGGACAGTTGGTGAGCTGGTCGATCTGCCTATCGGTAGCCTTAGATTTTAAGACCATGCGGATGGTGGAGAAGCATGGCTTGAATTAAAGCCCCCTTACAGGGAGGAGAAGTTTGATCTTTGTGGGAAGGTTGAATCTATGGGGTCCTTGGTATTTTGCTTGTTGGTTAATTGTAGTTTTGTATTCTTATTTTGTTACTTATTTTTATTATAATTCAGTCATATTCTAGAACACACTTGCTAAATTAATTTCATCTACCACACATCTGCTAACTAATTTCACTTTGCTTAAGAAACTTGTGGCAACAGTGCTTTAGGGAATGTGTACAATTGAGTGTATATGTCTGCACACACCACACATATGCACACACACATATACTGCCCATACTTAGGATAAAAGCCCAAGTGTTTTTATATTGTGATAATTAGAAAAATAACCTATGGTTTTCAAAGAATTTAATGCTCTTGAATTTCTTAACCATGAAATATTTTCTGATGTTTTTATCCATAGGCTTTTTGAAAATGATATGGTTCTCTTGATAATTCCCTGGCCCACTTGTTTATCAGTTTGACACGAGGTAAATGGATTTCATTATAATCGTAAACAAATTTGAAACTCTGAATGAACAATGGTAAGTTGTAAGAAAGCATCACTGCTCATTTTTCCTTCTCTTCGAGATGGAATTAAATCAATAAATTTTACACTATTGATTTAAGTGTGATGGTATTTTAAATCTCCATGTATATATGATGTGTATGATCTTATATATATATTTGCCACCAGGTTACTGAACAACCCAAGTGACAGTTTAATATTTATGCTTGAAAGAGGTATAAATATTGCACTAATTCATAGAGTAAAAGAACTTAACTCTTGTTGCTAAGTCAGTAAAAGAATGAATACTACAAAAACTTTTTTAAATGACTTTAGATATTTAAACCATTGTTAATCAAATCAAACCATTGCTTTTTTTTAAGGTAGATTTAGTTTATCTACAATGTAATAATACTATCAAGTACTTGACCATTTGCATATTGGTTATTGTTTTAACTAACTGATTAGCAATTTCATACATTTACTTCAAGGATAAGTTTGAGTCAACAAAGGACGACCAGATAATATTTGATTTACTGATCATAAGAGTTAGCTCCATATGAAATTTCAGTTTCTTTTCGTGTATACCTCTTTTTCATAAATTTTGGGTGACTTCTTCCCTGGCAATCCTTTTCTTCTTTTGTAAATCATTTGAATGTTGGTTTATAAAACTAGATGTAGTTATATCTATAACATGATAGATCAAAGTTGTAAAGAGACACATCTGTCAAAATGCTGATTTAATATTTTAAAGACCCATATGAGTGTTTGCTGAATTCTCTTCACAATTCTAAATTTAGCAAAAACCAGTTTGTATCTGGGCAAAGTCTAAATCTAAATTCACTTTGTTATTTCTGATTTTCTTTATTGGCACGTTTAGGTTCATTGGCTAAAACAAAACTCATGCATTTTTGCACAAGAATGGAAGCTTCTACATGCCTTTGTGAAAGCCAATAGATAAAGATATATATGGCATGTTGCCACATTTCAAAGGCAATCAGGCATGTCTGAAAATGTCTTTTTAAAGTAGGTGGGAGCAGGGGTGCCTGAATGGCTCAGTCGGTTGAGCATCTGACTTCAGCTCAGGTCATGATCTCACGGTTCGTGGGTTCAAACCCCACGTCTGGCTCTGTGCTAACAGCTAGCTCGGAGCCTGGAGCCTGTTTCAGATTCTGTGCCTCCCTCTCTCTCTGACCCTCCCCTGCTCATGCTCTCTCTCTCTCTCTCTCTCTGAAATAAATAAAAAACATTAAAAATTTTTTTTAAATAATAAAGTAGGTGGGAGCAGAAAAATATGCTATCAATTACATTGAGTAACACTTTTTATTAATGCCATGAAATGATATAGATGATTATCAGTACTGAAGACATTAAATTTCTATGAAAAACTTTTTATATAGGGGAGCCGAGAGACTTCTTTTATGCTGAAAGACATAAATTAGCCTTGGCATGAATATGGCTTGAAATCAACAACTCCTCCCTGTAGCTCCTTCTGATTTAGGCCTATGTGGTCTGTGAGTATCAACCCAGCACGAGAGAATTGATTCACTGTCATTTTATTTGATCATTTTCATGATAGACATGGACTTAATCATTGCATGAACCTTGTTTAAACTTCTTTCATTTAAATTTTTGAAGTAATTGCCATGACCAGCTTGGCTCTATAGTGCAGAATAAGCTCCTCTGCTCAGAGCTGGGATTTCAAATCTTTTGCTGGTATTTTTAGTCTCATCTCAGCCTTGGTAAAGGTCTTCTCCCTAGCCACAAAGTTTTCAGAGCCTTTTTTCAGTAGTTTAGGTGTTCTCATCCTTATATTGTGTCCCCATTCAGATAAATAAGTGCTTCTTTTGTTTCTGATGTGATGACATCCTCTCATTGTCATTCCCCATTCCAGTTATGAAGTCTTATGCACCCATTCTTGAAGCTCTGCTTCACAAAGATCCCATGACCGAAGGCTCTATGCCTGCTTATCAGCTAGAGCTTGTAATGCAGATGGTGCCTAGACTGCTCACTACAGTGCTCTGGTATTCAGAATTCACCCATTACTCTTTTCTAGAAGAGTAATCTCAGAATGTATTGCACTACAACAGGGGACACATGCATGAAAAATTCACATCCACTTTTATATACCTCAAAGCAGAAGGAGCACACTTCATTCCTGCACGTAGTGTATGCTCTGGAATAGTCACAAAGCCCTTGCTAATGCAAGAGAACTAGGACATGTTGAGAAGCACGTGGATATTGGTGATGAGTACATATCTCTGTCCACATACCCCCAAGACCATGGCTCACGTGGGTGGGTGATCTCATTCTATCATTAGACTTTCAACAGTAGTTGTTTCTACTGGAAAGTGTGGATTTTGCTTTAGGGTCCAGACCATCCCGGATGGCTTGTGCTGTGTTTGCATTAGTTTCTATAAGTACTGATTGTTGCACAAATCATTTACGTTATGGACTTTTATGCTTTGTTTCTGTACTCACTATTTAGATCCTGGTAACCCTAGAAAAAAAATTTTAATAATTGCTTGTACTTGCTAAAACTATGGAAAAGCCACTGTTAATGCTTCAATCTTCAAGGTTCTTATTGGTAAGGCAGATGTATCACCTGATCTTGCGGCTTAGCTAAGCAAGTTTTCGTTATTACAAGCATCCAGGCTGGCAGTTCTTTATGCCAGGCAGACTTATAGGCTAAATAGTTTCTGACGGAGAATGCCAAGTTTTGAGGTTTGTCAGTCTGGCAGTGATGGATTCAAGAGCAGGGAGACTCATTAAAATGGAGCCTAGGTCCTCAATCAGGTGTCAGTTGTCCAGAATGCGTGGCAAAACCCAAAATGTCTTCTGGGTTGGCTGCATTTCTGATGGATTGGGTTGCCCCAAAGTGGAGCTAAGGTACGTAGTTTTTACATGGCACTGGAAATCATCGATCATTCCAAATAAATGCTGTGTGTAGTAATCAACAACAATTGGGGTAGAATTATTCCCAGGAAAGCTGTGGCCAAACTGTGATCAGTTAGGGACGTAATCTGATAACAATAGCAGTGACCATGAGGTTGAATGTCTATATTGTTATAAGCCACAGGCATTTTGAAATAAATGCCCAATTCATTGCACTTCAGATTGGCTAACAGGCACATGCAGGAATGACATAGCAATATTTATTAGATCTAATTCTTAAATACAGTTTATCCAACAAACAGAAAATAATCACCTAAATTTTCCCAAAGACTGTTCAAGTATTATTGTTATGGCAGCTGTTCTGGGAACATCTGTGTATCATCCATCTGTTGGTTATCTAAATCTAATTTCACTTTGTGTTGTATTATTTTATCATTGCTTTAGTGTCTGAAGTTATACCTATAATATTTGGCTTAAAGAACTGTCTCTTACTTTAGAATTGTTAATAAAAGAAGGGCAATATTTTCACACCCTTTGATATGCAATTTATATTCTCCTATTTCTGTTTATTGCTATTGTTTATTTCTTGTTACTGATGCCAACAGGAATGATTACTAGGAAGTACATATAGCTTTATCCCACAAATTCCAAAATTGGTGACTTTCAGAAAATATAAAGCATAATGCTTCCAATGTTTATTGGAGATATTATTTCTAAATGGCAAAATAAAAAAAAGACACAAAATAGTAGTAGCAGTAGGAGAGCAAATGAAAGACTTACTATTGAAATTTAGGAGGACCTTATGTTTTTGTTAAATCCGAGGGTGACTAAATTTATTTGTTTTTGTAGGCTCTTAGAGAAGGACATATTCAGTTAACCAAAATCTAAAAATAACAGTTGTCCTGCACCCCTCATTTTCTAATATACAAGCCAGTAAACTTAAAAAATATAAAATTTAATAAATGGAAATTTATAAATTCACTGCCTCCTTTCATATCACACTGATTCAACATGAGAAAAAGAAAACAATAAGCTCAGGTAAGAAATATTACTCAAAACTTTATTTTACATGAAAAACAGCAGCAAAACAAATTAAGAGCAAAGGAATTAATTTAGGATGTTCACTGGTATATATGGAATATCCTTGTTTTCATGGTCTAGTATATCTGCTAGGTCCTTGAAATTTAGAGCTTAAATGGAATTTAATATAATTTTAGTGCCTAAATATTCTGTGTAGGTGTTTCCTTTAGACGTGAGGGGAGATTACTATTATTATTGAATTAGTTATCCATAAAACAATATCAGTTAAGATACAGCATGCAATTATTTATTTCACATAAGTTTTCATCAGTTCTTCATGAATCTCTCTGTGTGCTATTCAAAGGCTTTTTATTCTTGTCCTTGAGTGAGAAAACACAAAGATGGGGAAGAGGATATTAGTTCTCTGTTTCAAAAAAGTGTGTGAGATGTGTAGTACCATTTGTGAGAGAATGACCTTTTAATGAAATGGCTGTGGTCTGTTGTTATTGAGTTTAATGTTTACCATTCCGGGGCAAAAGATTGGTGCACATATTTTCCCTCTTTGGAAGTGCATTAGTTCCTATGGCAACAATTTCATTGGCAGAAACGGTTTTCAAAAACTCACACATATAATATGAACTTAATTTAAGCATTGGATTGGAATTCATACCTTTGTAGTTAGAAATAAAGATGATCATATCGAAATGGTTCTTTATCTGGAGCTAGGGCATGGCCGGTGTGATCACATGTATTTATAAATCCATGCATCCCAAACAAGGCCCTAATTGGGACCTACACAAGGGTGTCCATTCAAATTTTTTTCTAACCTGACCAACTTTAATATTTTATTCTGATCAAGAATATGACCAATTTTAATTCTTTTAACATTTTTTTCTTAGAGAACCTGTATGGAATTATAATTTTCTGTCATTGGCACACTTTTCTTAGCTAGTAGAATTGTATCCAGGGTATTCTCCATGGCTGGATGAGACATTTTGTATTGCCAGGAATGGCTGGCCATTCATTAGAGCACTACACAGTCATGACTCCCAGATTAAGCTCATGATATCCATCATGAAGTGGGTACGAAAAAGAACAAGGAAGACTTAAAGTGGGATTCTTTCATAGATTCAGTTTGTAACTGAAATAAACCAGAAGCATTCCAAGCATCAGGAGGTCTCAGTAAGCTGTTATGATTTCCTGGAAGCTTCAGTGGGAACTTCTCTTCTTTCTCCTCCCTCCCAAGTGGCAACTGGAGGGTAAAATGTTGATAACAGCTAAGTGTGACGATGTAGGTTAGTGTAAGAGTCAGATGAACCAGAACCCCAGGACTGCCTACAATTACCTGCTCAGTTATAGAAAATGCTTGATACCAGTTGTGCCCCATCCATGGAAGAGCAGCAGAGAAGATGTTTTTCCAAAGGGGAGCTCGCACCCTAGAGAGAGAGTTAGAAGCTAAGCTAAGCTCTCCCAGTTTTTTCTTCCCAAATCAGCAATCAAGAAAGTCACACCACTTCTGTGGGGCAGAGTGGAGGGTTCACTTGAAGGGCAGTATCCAGAGTTGGGCAGAAGTGGTCTCCTTAGCTACAGCTGCCTGCATAGAAAGGGCAGCTTTCTTGGTCTTTGAGATTGCTCATAACTCTGAGCTTTCTTTGGATTTCTCTCTTCCACCAACAAAAGGGACTCCGACAGCTTCCTTTAGCACTGAACTTTTTGGTTCTTATCTGTCACCTTTCCATCTCCATCTGCCATCCCTGTGGACTTAACCATTCCCTTCCCTTACTACTTATTGTCTTTTTGTATGACCAGCAGTCAGCCTTAAAGATTGCTGTCTCTTCGTGCTGGACTCTCTCCCCACCCTGACCTACATCAACAACCACTCTGCCAAGAGCTTGCCCAGGGTACTATCTGCTTTCTCTGCTCTTCTTGAATTGGCAAGCACTTCTGGAGGAAGTCACAACCCCATGCCAATTAGTTGACCTGGAAGAAAAATGACATTAATAATGGAGTGAGTGGTGAGGAAGAGGTTAGTTTCAATTAAACCTTCCATTTGGATCAGCAGTTCTTTATTAATGTCTAATTGATTCTCTTTTAAAAATTCCATCCCACATAGTGATGACCTCAAAACTTTTTACTCTTTTCAAGAAACCAGCCCCTACCCTCTGTCTCCTTAAAATGACCTCACTTTTTCTACTTTATTACAAGCTTAAAACCCTCTAATTTGGTGTCTCCCAATGTTCCTCTTCTGCTCTGGAAGCTTTCTGCCATGTTACCTTTCCTTTCCTTTACGAGAGGTGTAGGAGAAGTGCTTATCTGTCATTTTCCTGTGCCTGTCTTGTCTTCTGCATGTCTTTGGGGACGCTGATTCCCTTGTGACTCTCTTATCTTATGCTTTTCTATGTCACTTTCTGTTCGCTGGCTCTTCCTCCTCTTCCTACAAACATGTCCAAATGCATCTATGTTAAGTTCCCAAGGCATGCCTACATGGCTCAGTGGGTTGAGGTCTGACTTTTGATTTCAGCTCAGGTCATGATCCCAAGGTCATGGAACTGAGCCCCCTGTCAGGCTCCACACTTCAGTGTGGAGCCTTCTTAGGATTTTCCCCTCTCTTCCCTGCTCATGCTCTCTGTCTTTCTGAAAAAATAAAAACTAAAAAAATAAAAAAAAAAAAGTGCTCCCTAGGCCCTTCTGTCTTCTCAAGAGATTTCTTCTTGTTCACAAATTCCACCAAATTATTCTCTGCTTGTTGCCTCTACTTTTTTTTTTTTTTTTTATTTTTTTTAATTTATTTCTAGGAGAGAGAGAGACAGCGTGAGCAGGGGAGGGTCAGAGAGAGAGGGAGTCACAGACTGAAACAGGCTCCAGGCTCCGAGCTGGCAGTCAGCACAGAGCCTGACGCGGGGCCCGAACCCACGAACCGCGAGATCATGACCTAAGCGAAAGTCGGACGCTTAACCGACTAAGCCACCCGGGCGCCCCATGTTGCCTCTACTTCTTAACTGGTTGTTCACTCTCCAATGCCTGACATGTGGGTTTAGTTCCAGCAACTCCAGGAAACATCTCTGCTGACAGGTGTCTTCCTGACGCCATATTTAGTACTTTCTTTCTTATCCTGTCTTCAGCTTTTGATGCTCATCAAAGGCTTGCCTTTTCCTGGGTTTCCAACTTTCCTGAACGTTCTTATCATCTGTATGGGGAAAATTTTCCTCTTTTTCTCTGTCATTTTCTACGGCTACGTACTTTTTTTTTTCTTTCATAGTTTATTATCAAGTTGGTTTCCATATAACACCCAGTGCTCATCCCCACAAGTGCCCTCCTCCATACCCATCACCCCCCTTCCCCTCCCCTCACCCCCATCAGCCCTCAGTTTGTTCTCAGTATTCAAGGGTCTCTCATGGTCTGCCTCTCTTCCTCTCCCCAACTATTTTTCCCCTTCTCCTCCCCCATGGTCCTCAGTTAAGTTTCTCCTAATCCACCTATAAGTGAAAACATATGGTAGCTGTCCTCTGCCTGACTTATTTCGCTCAGCATAACACCCTCAAGTTCCATCCATTTGCTACACATGGCCAGATTTCATTCTTTCTCATCGCCGTGTAGTATTCCATCGTATAGATAAACCACATCTTCTTGATCCGTTCATCAATTGATGGACACTTAGGCTCTTTCCATGTTTTGGCTATTGTTGAGAGTGCTGCTGTGAACATTGGGGTCCATGTGTCCTTATGCATCAGCACTCCTGTATCGCTTGGGTAAGTTTCTAGCAGTGCTATTGCTGGGTCCTAGGGGAGTTCTAGTGTTAATTTTTTGAGGAACCTCCACACTGTTTTCCAGAGGGGCTGCATATACTGCTATATACTTTTAATGTTAATCTTATGACTTCTGTGGGTTCGGTGATTACCTGTCTGCAGATGATACTGGGCCTCAATTCTGAATTTTGAGGTCCATTTTGCAATTCCCTGCTGCTCATCTCTGCCTCATATGGGAATGTTGCCTAAAGGGCCCCGTGCTTGATCACCCCATTTCCCTTCAAAAGCACTCCTTCTTAATTATGACTCCATCGTTGGCCAGACTTCCGTTCTGGCTTTCAAGCCCCTTTTTCTGTTCTCCTTCTTTTGGTTCCTATTCCTCTACCTCTGCCAGGTATCTTGAGATAATCTTCCCATTTTTATTCCCAGGACAACTGCCCTACTTCATATTTCACTTGTCTCTAGTGTAGATTACTCAATCACTACTTATTAAGTTTCCCTCCTTCAGTGCCTTCACACTTCAGTCTCACCCACGCACACCAGATGAACCCCCTTAAGCAAGACTGTTCATGCTGTGACTTGATGTACAAACAGAAGTTTCAGCAGCAAGGACTTTTAGGCCATGAGCAGCTTTTCAAGGGAAATATCAGGGAATCAGCTTCGTGGCTCTGAAATCCTCCACCCATAAGGGAGATTTTGATGAGTTCAGAGATGGAGTTGGGGAGCCGATTCTGAGGATGGGAGCTGTGCCAGGAGCTCCACTTTCCTGCCGTAGGTAGGGATGGAGACATCTTCAAGACTGAAGAATGAAGCTTCTGTGGGGCCCCTCAGAGGCCTCACGTCTGTTGCAGTTGGAGAACACAGCAGGATGGTGCTTGACCCCTGCGCAAGGAAGCTAAAGCCACCTGTCACCTCACAATAGAGGGCTGAGTGTGCATGGCACTGCCCCTCTGAGCAGGAGCATTAGCCTAGTGTGGTTCTAAAATGGGTCTGCCCTGGGGAGCAGATGTTAGGTTCTGGGTGGGGGTCAAGTAAAATGGTGTAAGGTGTATTGCCAAGGATAGAGCTGACTGGAGAGAGAGAGGCTAAGAAAAGGTGAAGTCCAGCTCCTGACATAGGCAAAGGGGCCCATGGGAGACTGGAGAGAGTGCTCTGAGAAGAAATCAACTTTAAGTAGCTGTTAGGCCCAGAAGTGACTGGACTACCTCACAACAGTGCTAGACAAGCATGGATTCTTCCAGTTACCAAGCCTTTCTTCACACCCCAAACCCCCTCAACCCTGGTAGGAATAGAGACATCAGCTATTGGTGGGGACCGCGGTCCATAGGATAGAGAGAAAAATCAGGTGCATGCTGGCCCCCCGCACCAGGCAGCCCACCAGGGGAGAAGAGCGACACATTACTTCTGGATGAAGGCTGAAGGGTTGATCAATATATTATGGTTGGATTAGTTTTGCATCACTAAATTAAGATTGTGTCTGGACAAAGTAGGTCTTTTTATTACCCAAGAGTTGGCCAAAAATGTATGAGACTTGGCAAAGTTTTCTTTCTATAGCAGAAGCACAGCCCTGCTGAGGAGGTATAAAGACACAGTAAGAGACCCCCCACAATGACCGCCAAGAAAGGGAAAAAAAGTTGCTTTTATAGTGACACACTGCGAGTCTTCCTTGTGTAGTGAACTAGCTAAGATCACCTGTTTTCTCAGTGCCTGCTGCAATAGAACAAAGCTTGCATGGTGGTTTCCAGAGCACTCTCTTTCTTCAGCTTTATCTTTTATGTAGTTCATGCTTTTTCAGCAAACATTTGAATGCCACTTTTGCTACTCACTATGAAGTTCTGAATAGGTTACATAATCTGCTGAGGCTTTATTTTCTTATCAGGAAAGTTGTCAGTACTATGTACTCTATAGGTTTATTGTCAAATTTAAATGAAAAATGTATCTAACACAATTATGGTAGTTATTTATTGTGCTGTAACACATTAGGTCAAAATTTGGCACCTTGAAACAATGCATATATATATTTTTTAATCTCACGGTTTTTATGAGTCATAAATTCAACCACAGCTCAGCTGGGAACTCAGATCTTCTGATGAGTCTGCCTCAAAGGGTCAACCAGGGCTGTGGTCTTCTCAAGGTTGGGCTGGACAAGGATACATGTCCAGGCTTCCTCCTGTGGCTCAGGTTCTTGCTAGATGTTGGCTGGAGCCATCAGTTCCTTGTCATGAGGCCCTTCCTTAGGACAGCTCCCAGTGTGTCAGCTAGCTTCTCCCAGAGTGACCAAAGGAGACAGGGAGAAAGATGGAAGGCACAGTATTCTTGTAACCTAAATGTGGAAGAGACATCTCATGTTTGTTGTGTTTTATCCAATAGAAGTAATTATGTCCTGCCAATGAACATGAAGAAAGGTTACACAGGCATAAATATCAGGAGGTAGGGATCATCATGGGCCATGCTGGAGATTGCCTGTCACACACAGGGTCTAGGATAGGTCCTCTTTTCTCCTTTACATACCTTGTGTCAATACCAGCTTCCTACATACCTTTCTCTTGTCCTTCCATTTGAAGCATCTGTGCTTCCTCTGAGTTCATATAGCACATTGTTGCCTTACATATGTTTTTCTCATCACTTTCCTTTTTCTTTTTTCTTTATTAATTACATAATGGCATTCTGCTATGTACAAAGATACACAGATGGATGAGGTATTTTTCCTTCCCCAAGAAGGACTTCTTTATGTTGCTTAGTTAACATCAAGGGAATGGGCCACATTGTGTACAGTACACATTTAGTTGGATGACAGAGGTGGTCCCTTCTCAAGGAGCTCAATGTTTAGTAAAGAATGGTAGATTTGAAAACTAATAGCTGTAATAGCACAGTGTAAGAAAGAGAAAACTAACTGTATACGGTGAAGCTGAGAATGACTTCATGACAGAAAGGACGTGTGAGTCAGGATGGTAAAATAAATGAGAAGGAAGCAGTCAGAAAAGGAAGCAAAAAATATTCTAGACCTCAGAGTCTCTGCTATCTGCATTCCCTCTCTCACTCTCCCTGGTTATGATTCTAGTTGGCAAACTGCAGCCCACTGGCCAAATCTGACTTGATGTACTTGATACCTGTATATAAATAAAGTTTTATTGGAACACACCACACTCATTCATTCATTCATTTATGTATTTTCTATAGCTGCTTTCATGCTACAACAACAGAGTTGAGTAAGTGTGACAGATTCTTTAAAGCTCACAAAGTCTGAAATATTTGCTCTCTGCCCCTTTACAGGAATTTGCTGATTTTTCTGACACATGCACAGTTTAAAGGAGATGCTCAGATGTTTGTTAAATGAAATGGCTGAATAATCACCATAGGCTATAATTGCTCTGTACATGGCTGCATAAGGAATCAATCTGCATTCAGCCAGTAGCTTAGATGATTCTTTATCAGTGATTCTTGACAAATGTTTTAACTGACACATAGCTGTCCATAGTAATGAGAAAGACGTTTGAAGCAAAAAAAATAAACAGCAACTGTGCTATTCTCTAGATCTGAGAGAAAATGATGTCATTTTTCTAGTTTAGAATACGTTATTTAAATGTTTTAATGAACTCTTTCAAAGAATAGGCCAACCAAATCAAGGAAGGCACATGATATATGTAACAATAGAACTCTTGCAAATAAAAGGGTAAATCCAAAAATAATTTAAAGAAAATGCCCAGGAGAATTTTACAGAATGTACTCTCCATTGAGGCTGAGGAATAGCTCTTATATAACTTACTATGATAAAAGATCCTCAAGGCATCAACCACAAACTCAGCATCAA
Organism: Hyaena hyaena; assembly: GCF_003009895.1. Taxonomy (NCBI): domain Eukaryota; kingdom Metazoa; phylum Chordata; class Mammalia; order Carnivora; family Hyaenidae; genus Hyaena; species Hyaena hyaena. The sequence continues at coordinate 457,586 of NW_024081348.1, forward strand.
GTGACTTCAACAATTTTTGCCACTCTACATGTATTATTATTCATAAACATGAAGTAATAGCACAGATATATCAACTTTGATGAGATACAAGAAATTGTAGGTATTAACATAAACTAGATAATAGAAATCTGTTGGAACATTTCTTTTTAAAGCCTATCTTTTAGATAGTAAATATCTAAATAAATAGTAGTAAATAAACTGTCGTATCGTAAATATTTCCATTGTATCAAAACTCACTGGTGATTAACACTTCAGCATTTTGTCCAGTCCCTTAAAATGAAACACAGGTGTAGAAAATGAACTGAAATGTTGTAGAAAAACCAAACTGCTGTATCTTATGTGGACTTGAATCATACTTCTGTACATTCCATTTTAATTTGTAGTGTTCAAAGGCCAGAAATTCTTAACCTGCTAATGCTCCAACTGGTTGAGAATGCATATAGTGTCACAAATACTCCATAAGTTCTCGTTTAATGATGTTTCTGTCGGATTTTTTTGCCTACAAAAGCATGTTCACCTTCTTGAGTTCTATAGAACATCACTGCAATGGTAGTACCTCTAAAACTGGTTCTTAGAAACCTCACCTTTGGGGCACCTGGCTGGCTCAGTTGGTGGAGCATGTAGCTCTTGATCTTGGGATCATGAGTTCAAACCCCAAATTAGGTATAGAGATTGCTTAAATAAACATAAAAATAGAAACCCTACCTTTATCTCAACCATGGGTATCAAAGGTGAAAATAGATTCTACTGTAGAGATGAGGGAGAGAGGAGAAGTGGTGAATAAAATGCCTGGATTTTAACCAGTTGAGAAAGATTAGGATAAAGTGGAAAATAAGAAATATTTTTTAATCAATTTTAATGTTAATATTTAAAAGAATAAACTTTGTCTTAAACTGTTTTCATTTAAACTAGTTTCTCTTAGTCCACTTTTTAATTGGATTATTTGTGGGTTGTTGTTATTGAGTTGTATGAGTTCTTCATATATTTTGGATATTTAACCTCTTATCTGATACATGGTTGGCTAATATTTTCTCCCATTCTGTAGGTGGAATTTCCACTATTTTACTCTTTCTTTTGCTGTGCAAAATCAGTTTTTATTTATTTTGTTGCTTGAATTTTTCACGCTTTGGCCACTGAGAGTTTTTATGTTGGCTCCTATGCCCCTTTGCATACCCATAATTGTATGTGTGTATTTTGTTTGTTTGTTTCCTCCTCTTCTTGTTTTTGTCTCCTCTCCATTGTCCTTCTCCTCCTTCTTCTTCTAGCACTGCCCCTACTTTCTGGAACCAGAAGACACTTTAGTCACACCCTGTGTATTTCTATTCTAGCACTAGCATCAGTCATTTTTCTCAAAAAAAAAAAAAATCTGGTTCTTTTTATTGGAAAATGGTATTAGAAACCAAGATGTGAGCATTAGGTGTGCCCATTGTCACTGGGATATCATTACTTCTAGGCCTGCTCTGCTGAACAGAAGAAGGAATATATGTGTATATACTAACTGGTATATGTATGCATCTCTAGAAATACTTTCATGTGTAACAATCTGTGTTTCTATTAAGCTAAACATGAGTTTATACTAATGCTTCCGATTCTAATTCATTACCACATGCATCACTCTAACCTCTTGTCTTTGTCTATCTATAAACTCTACTCCAACAGTGAGAAAGCTGACTTCCATCATCTGCCATTTATTCATTTAATTTTCCAATTACAACATACATGTATAAAAATCTCACACTTTAGAATCTGTATCTGCCAAGGGAGACAAACTATCAACTAGAGTGTAGTGTTTATGTATAGTTTCTTTTGTGTTTAGTTTTATAGGCTCAATACTTTTCCTATATTGTTTCTTCAATTGTCACATTGGTCAGTGCTTTTGTCCCCAACGTAATCAGTAAGGTTGTTTTATACATTTGTAATATAGTTGGACTGTCTAGTCACATTTCGCATTCCATCTTGGGATCCCCGACCTCCTAACTGATGTTTGGAAAATTTGCATATGATTAAGATTTACTCTTCGTGCTGTGAAGGTCTACAGGTTTTGACAAATGCATAGTACCATGGATATGCCATTATGATATTATACACACCAGTTTCCCCACTCTAAAAAATCTCCTATGCTTCATCCACTTAACCCTCTCTACATTCCTTTAAATCCATGAAAATCACTCATCTTTTTACCATCTCTATAATTTTGCCTTTTCCACAATGCCATCTAATCAGAATCATGTAATAGTATGTAGACTTTTCAGACTGAATTATTTCACTTAGCAATATGCTCTTAAGATTCATCCATGTCTTTTCATGGCCTCATAGATCATTGCTTTTATCACTGTAAAATATTCCATTGTACTCATGTACCAGAGTCTGCTTATCAATGTACCTATTGAAGAGCACTTTGTTTTATTTTGGTTTTAGGTGATTATGAATAAAGCTGCTATAAACATTCACCTTCAGGTTTTTGTGTGAACATAAGTTTTGAATTCATTTGAGTAAATATCTAGGAGTTTACTTGCTGGATCATATGGTAAAACTATGTTTGGCTTTGTAAGAAGCTAACACCAAATGACCTTCCATCCTTGGGGAACAGAACAAAACAAAACGAAACTCTTCTCCACTTACAGTTTCCTAATTATAGTCATGAATAAAAATAGCAATACAATTAGTGTCTTTTTCAGGTGACTGGGATGGACAGGAACTCAACAAATACTAAATATTTTCAAAGTGAGAAAAGAAGTTCATATTGTTGGTAAAGAGCTAACAGCCAAAGGACTTAAGGAAACAGATTATAGGGGCTAGTTACACCTGAAAATTATTTGGTTCACTTCTAACTCTTTGCTATCTGTATGTGTTGTGTAATTTATATAATGACAACTTATTCAGACAAATCCTGTTCTTCCCCCTACTATTCTATTCAAACCAAGTGGAAGGTTAAACATATATAGGTCAGTATCCTGGGTAATAAGATAAAGTACAGTAAAACCTTGGATTGTGAGTATCTTATTTTGAGAGTGTTCTATGAGACAAGCAAACATTTCTAATAAACTTTAACTTGATAAACGAGTGATTCTTGCAATTTGAGTAGTACATGACACTGAATGCTACATGATCACAACTGAGCCAATGGTTCTTAAGATTCACTTTGATATATGAGTGTGCTGGATTACAAGCATGTTTCCAGAATGAAGCATGCTTGCTATCCAAGGTTTTCCTGTATTGTTTTATTGCCAAGAAGCTGGATCCACAGTACTACACACACAACACACACACATATATCATTAGACAGACTTACCATTGGCTAACTTGATGAATGGAGCAAATGAAGACTAGACTGCTTCATCTGCTATTTTCTATGGAAGTAGACATTAGGAAACATAAGGAAATAGCTGACAACCATATATCAAGGCTCTATAATCATAATTAAGAGACAAGAATTCCAGGTGTTTTTATGCCATGGCGATGAGTAATTCCAAGCAGATTAACAAAAAAAAAATGTGGATTTACCCACGAGTGTATCATTTCCTCTTTTGTGGACTCCACAGTCTTGCTCCGTAATGGTTTGGCACTAGAACAATCTATACAGCAGTATCCCTCACTGTTCGACACATTGCCTTTTTCAATGTACATGAAACATATTATTTCTTCTGGGGTATCACAAAGACCATCTGCACAGCTTCCTTACACACTTTTGGCACGTTCTCTTCTTAGTGAACTCCTGGATCAGCAACTTTTTCTTACTCAGAACCCTCTAGATTAAGGCTCCTGTTATTTGACTGAGCTTCAAGTATAGTCCTGTGAATTATGGCCATATTCTACTTTATGAGTGAAAGGGCTTCAGAGTTTCCCGTGAAAGACAGCATACAAGAGAGGGGTGGTGACTGGACTTGTACTATCTGTTCAGTCATGGGACTCACACGGATACAGATAGGGTTCCCATTGCATCTCCTGATGCATGTGTGCTTTAAGAAGTGAACAGTGACTGTCACATGGCAAAATGAGACCTAAAGCTGGCTGAAGAGTGAACATTTGGGTCAATGGGGCATAGAGCATGGAAATGAAGGCATGCTTTTGTTAATACATGCATTCCTGAGTGGCTAGGTAGGTACTTTCCACAGTTTCTTTGGTTGTTTTCCCTAGAACTATTTTGCTGGGAAGCACTTAGAATTTTGTTGTAACACGTAACATTTTTGTTACAAGCCAAGAAATAACATTAAGTCTTTTTAAGGATTTAGTGTTTCTGTTTCTTTTTATTATTATTATTATTATTATTATTATTATTATTATTATTTGAGAGAGAGAGAGAGAGAGACAGGCAGACAGAGTACAAGTGGGCGAGGGACAAAGAGAGAGGGAGACAGAGAATTTGAAGCAGGCTCTAGGCTCTGAGCTGTGAGCCCAGAGCCTGATGCTGTGTTCGAACCCACTAACCGCGAGATGATGACCTGAGCTGAAGAAGGACCCTTACCCGACTGAGCTACCCAGGTTCCCCTAGTATTTCTGTTTCTTAGTTGACCAAGAACTACGTGTCATTGTATAAAATACATTCAGAGATCAAACTGGTTTGTTTGAAAGGTAGAAAGTAAAGTGAACTTTTGCCAAATTCAATTCAAATGTAAAAAATTTCATTGTGAGTCACTAGGCAACACATAGAGATTAGTTGGCATTTGGGGTCAAAAACTTATGAGAACTTCTAAGCTGATGGTTAAAGAAATAAAGAACTGTCATATGTTTATTAGCTTCCTTGACTGGATCAGACACAGAGTGGGGCGTTATCATTCAGAAATGAATAAATGAAAGTCATTGTGCATGGGGGCACTCCTAGAGTTGTGTAGGGAACAGAGTGGCTGTTAAGTGCTAGAGTGAAGGGTGCAGAGTGATAGGCCAGTTAAGAGGAGAAGGCCAGAACTGACTTAGGGCCAGGACACAGTTCTAAAATCAACTCATGCTGAAGCTGGTTCTTCATGAATATCTGGGTGTGGGAAGCAACATCATGCCCGTCAGAAATGTCTGCATCCTGGTCCCTGTTAATGTCAACTTATACGGCAAAATGGGTTTTGTGCAAATGATTAAGTTAAGGATATGGAGACAGGGATCATCCTGGATTATCTGGTTGGGTCCAAAATTACCACAAGAGTATTTGGTAGCTCATGGGGAGGAGAGTCATACAAGGTGACAGGTGGTAGAAGCAGAGGTCTAAGTGACGCCCTCGCAGCCTTTAAAATTGAAAGGAGGCCACAAGTCAAGGAATGTGGGCACCTAGAATATGGAAAAGGCAAGAAACAGATTTCCCCTTTGAACTTGCAGAAAGAATGCAGTTCTGCTGATTTTTGCCCCATAAGACCCACTTTTAAGCTTTTGACCTCCTGAACTTTAAGATAATACAGTTGCTTCGTTCGAAGCCATTGAGTTTGTGGTATTCCTTACAGGAGCAATAGAAAACGAATACAGGGTGTGGGGCTCCGGATCCGGTGGGGGCCCCTGAAGGCGGTGAAAGAATAAACTGAGGGCTGATGGGGTGGGGGGAGGGGAAGGGGGGTGATGGGCACGGAGGAGGGCACTTGTGGGGATGAACACTGGGTGTTATATGGAAACCAACCTGACAATAAACTATTAAAAAAAACTGAAGCTGAACAAAGGAAAGAAATTTAGGGAATGCACTGCCTCAGAATAGCAGGCAGGACAGCTAAGGAGAGACTGCGCCAGAGGCCGGGGAGGTGGGGGCCACAGTCACAGGGGGCAGGGAGAAGCTATGGGGACCAATGGAATCTTTCCTTTTTTAGTAACTGTGCCTGGTTGTAGGGAGCCCATTGGTCAGCTAAGGCCAAGGGCTATTTCGACGTGGGGCTTAGTGAGCCTGTTTGCATGCAGCTCTGTGGTGGCCGTGGGCCCTCCTCAGATTTCCACCGCTCAAGCCTGTTGCCTAAAGCAGCCTCTTGCAGTGGACATGGGACTGTCCCATCTGGTGGTGGGAAGTGATAGTCGGGGAGGGGGTATGAAGGAAAGTGCAGGGAGAAAACAGAAACGGGGGTGCACAGTCGCGTCTGTAACCGAGCGTGACCGGTGGAACGTATTCAAAGGCAGGATGGAGAGGCTGGGTGAGGCCTCACCCTGCCAGAAAGTGCGGGGCAGCTTGCACTTGGCTGGGAGGCGGTGGGAGGCACCCAGTGGTGAAGTAGCTGAGCATATGCACATTTTAGAGACAGCACGGGCGGCTCAGTGAAAACTGTAGCTAGATGACCAGTGGCAGGAAGAACCGGTTGAGGGGATCTGTGAAGGCCCAGGTGTGAGGATACAGCAGTGGGAACGCAGGGAGAGGATGGTGTTGAATGATATGCAGAAAGAGAAGTGACGGTGTTGGTGAACCTTTGCAAGCATTGCAGGGGAGGGAGATTTCGGTGTGTCGCCTGATGTCAGGTTTTGGAACCGGGGGAGTGAGTGCCGTTAGCTACAGGAGGGGCGGTCGGCGTTTGTTGACGCCTGGCATCCACTTGCTTTACTCCAGCAGCCGCTCTGACTTTCATCTGAGGTTCAGTTCCTCCTTCCTCTGCTCTCAGTCCAGCGGGAGGTGCCCTGGGAACCTGTGAGGAGTGAGACCCCGCCCACTACACCTCTGGCCAAAGGTGATTGGTTCAGTGAGCAGCATGTGACCTAAGTCAGTCCACCTGCGTGCCCGGAGGACTCCGTGGAAGATTCTGGGAAACTAACGAGAGCAGCACCTGCCTGGTCTGTTTATTCTTTTCTGCCTGTTAAGGACCTAGAAGGCTGTGCTTTGGGAAGCATATAGTTTGGGGAGATGGGACGATCAACCTGAAGATGCAATTTTTTAAAAGTAAAGAAAAAGGAACTAGTACAGCAGAGATGGAGCAATGAACAGTCAGACTTTGTATCACTGCTGGGGCTTCCGTAGGCAGCCCGTCCTATCCTGCAACCAATACGTTGTTTTTAGTTTTATTTTTATGTAAGACACATTTAACTTTGGTTTTCTCTTACTTGAACCAAACTAATCTTAAGAGAGTACAGAAGAAATGGAAGGCTTGGATGCTCAAGTTTAAAGACATTCGGTGGCAGTTATACAGTAAGGAAATGAAAAAAATGGATTTAATGATCGGAAAGTTGTGTAAATGGCAGATGTTTATTTGGGACTTACCAGCTTACAGATGGGATAAAGCCAGGCATATTGATCGCATGAACCAGAGGGTATGTTGACTGAAACTAAAAGGGATTTAAGGGCAGAAGTTGAAGAATACAAAAGTTTACCAGGTAGGCACAGTACAAAAACACAGCTAAAGAGAGAGAAATCTAAGTTTGTACGTTTTGAAAAATGTAGAGATTAAAACAAGGAGAAAAGACTTAAAAGAGGACTTATCAGCGTATGAATTTGTGTTTTGTGTCTTTGGATATTAGGGATATGAATAGGTTCCTTCTCTTTCTATGTCCTACTTTTCCCCTTAATTTTCTATGAGGATTGCTTTTGAAATAAAAAATATACATTTTATGTAAAAATAAATGAACATGAAAATATACTTTTTATGGGTTTTTCTTCCCTAGAAAAGAATGACTGATCAAGGCTTTCCAAAGTCACTCGGTAAAAAGGGGTACAGATAAACATAAAAAACCTGAAAATAGGACATGTTCTAAAAAACTTTTAGTCTCTAAGTCCAGACAAGCAATGAGTTAAATAAAATAGAAGTTTCTCTCTTTTAAGAAGCTTATTGTTCAAACTGACTCATACTCAGTCTACTGCTTTGGTGCTGTGACTGTATTTTCCTTTTTAAATTTAATTTAATTTTTTATATTTTTTAGCAGCAGAATTAATAAAGTAAGTGAAACATTATTCATGATTCTACCATATTTGTAGGTTCACTGAGCGAGTTTTTCAAGCAATGCAAATAGTCATTGTTTGATTTTTAAAAAATGCTTTATTCTTTAAGGAATGTATAAGCTCTTCGGTAGAGTATCAGTTTGAAAACCACTGATCTCAGGCTCCCAATGACTATTCATTTTTTCTAATCCATCGTAGTTTATAACTATATACGGTACAGTGTGTGGCAAAAGGAATTCTATGAAAATTCAAAAGTGCAATAGAGAATAAAGAAGCAATGGTGTACAGAGATCAAAAGTAAGCTTTGTCTAGGAGAAGACTTCAGAATAAATTGTTTCCTTGAAAATGATAGAACTTGATTTAAATGTACCTCAGGAGGTCAAATCATCCAAGCTTCTGCCTCTACTCCGGTGGATGTGCTGTCATTTTTGGCAACTTTACACAAGACGCCTAAGCTCCTTTCCTTAAAGACATGGACAGTAACTAGTATGTGGAAGCCTCCTGGCGAGCCCCAGAGCTGCTCAGTAATGAAGTTTTTGTAGCCTTGCAGTGACTGAACTAACTGGAACAGAACTCAAGTTGAAGTTTCTATTGTCTTTCCCGTAGCAGAGGATTCATGATGAACTCTACAGGGTCTTTCTCATAGGTGGGGTTTGATCCATCCGAGCAGTTAGAGTAGCAAACTGATCTCCCAGTAAGCTTTCATTTTCAAACATCTTGGTTTTGGGATTGCCAATGAAGGTTTTAGCCCAGAAAGCTCAAAGTGAAAGGTCAAAATGACAGGCATGTGGGGCTGGGTTCTAGGATCTCTGGGAGGGAATGCTCGGCTTCCACTGCCCTGACTGCACCTGCCAGGCTCTGTGCGCTTCCTTCTCCCATAGCAGGTCCCAAGCCCAGGCCTTAATGTCCCCCCCGGGGCTGTCCGCAGCTTATCTGGGCCATCATTGCATCCCAACTGCTGCAGGGAGGAGAAAGATACTCCATTTACACCTTAGTGAAAGGTGGGGTGTGCTGTTACGTACTGAAAGGAGTTTCTTGACCAGGAAAGACTCCACGAGAGGAGGTGGTCAAGATGTCCTTGGATCCTGCAGAACTCACCTGTGATGCTACAGGTCTCTTGAGGGACAATGTCCTCACCAACATGTACAAGACCCAAACTCCCATTGTTGATGTTGCAGCCTGAATAATTCTTAACTAAGATGCAGTGCAGCCCCTTCCTGGACTTGGAGGCTGCAGAATAGCCCAATTTGACATAAAGGATAAAAGCTGATAACCCATGGTGAGGGACAGGATCCTCGGGAGGTAGGATGGGACACATTTGGGTGCTGAGTCTTTTCCTGCAAAAGCAGCTGTCTGAAGCCTAGAACTCCCCCAAACCTGAGTTAACAGATGACCTGGGAAAGGAAAATGAAGTGATCATGAAACCCTTTTACAAGCCAACTGTTCAACCCCTTAATTTTAATTAGTTAACTCGTTTTAACCTACTCTGTTGGCAATAAAGTAAATGCTTACAAATGTCTGGAATACTAAGATTTTGAAATGTATTTCCAATTATAGTTTTACATCTTCATAATTTTTTTGTCCCACACTGTCTCCTCCAATTCTAATAATCTGTCCCAAATAATGTTTGGACTCTGGGCTGTTTTCATAGCAGGAAACTGATTATTTCCATAGCTAAAGCAATAGGACATAAGACATGAATAATGTGGGGGTCATACAATAAATAATTATTAATAACTTTTTTTTACTTATTTAATCCAAATCCCATAGTATCAAAGAGTGGGTCCAATTTCTGATGGTTCTGTTAAGGGTATTTAGACACTGAGTAACAGAAAACCAAACTGACATTGAGCCAAAGTTAATAAATCATATGCAGGAAGAGTTCAGAGGCAGAATACCGTTCCAGGGCCAGTTAGCCCAGTAAGTCAATAGATGCTCCATTCAGGTTATCTCTAACCTTCCAGCCTCTCGCACTGGCTTGTTCCTTTAGGCTGTCTCCCCAACGATAAATGACCAAGTTCTAGGCATCAAATGAAATCAACAAAAGTCAGAGGAAGGAAAAGGAGAAAATATGCTGTATGTCTCGGGATAATTTTTATTTAAAAAAAATCTTTCCAAAGCCCTCAGCAGATTTGCCCTCCTGGTTCAGTGCTCAGAATGGTATCATAGGTCCCCAAATAAACAAATCACTTACTTGGGAGAGAAATGATTAGCTTGTTTCTCAGACTGGATCCTTTATGGTGCCAGGAGCATTAGCATCACGTGGGAACTTGTTAGCAATACATATTCTCAGCCTGCTCCCAGACCTGCTGGGTCAGAAACTCTGGGGGCAGGCCCAGCAAACTGTTCAACAGCCCTGGAGGGGAGGCTGATGACAGATAAAGATTGAGAATCTCTGGCTGAGATTGGTTGCTGGGGTACTGGGGAGACGCACAGCTTTCCCCCAATGCACAGTCACAAAGCAGGATTTGGTTTACACAGATGGAATGAGCAGTGATTGATGGGGAAGCAACCCACATCGGAGGCCTCAATATTTAATTTTATGTTTGGTATGCAACACACTAGTCCATTTTACAAGGAGGCTTTTAGAGGTTTTTCTTAGCATGATGGTTAGAGACATTTTAAGGATTGAACCATTATTAAATTGTGGTCAAATTCCTCTCGAAACAATACCTCACCTCTCTGGGAGCTCCCTTTAACTTTTAAAAACCTTTAGCTATTATTAGTTTTGTGTGAAGGAAGTCTTCTAATAAAAGTGCTCATTTTGCAATGGAAGCAATTAGCTGAAGGCTAAACACCTGAAAGACTTTTACTTGTTGACGGTCAACTAAAGAGAATTGGAACAGTTTAGTGAGAGCTTAGTTTTAAGATACCTTAATGAGGAATAATTTCCATGATTATAATTAGTTATCTGTCATATGGACAGTCATATGTCTTCTGTGGGAGACAAGGTTCCTCTGCACATGTAAAAACTGGTCTATTTTGAAGTTTTTCTTGGGATGTTTTCAGGTGGCAGGTGTAGTAATGGAAACAGATTTGTCACAGCCAGTGACTGGAGCTCTCACTGAGCCTAAGCATTGCTCACTGCACGCCTTCTTTGACTATTTCAACGAATTAGAAGAAATCATTTGGAATCCCGTGATGTTGCCACAGCAACATTCATCATTATAAAGAAAAATGGCCGGGGGACAAAGGAGTAAGACACTAACCAGATCCCCAGATGTGTGTCTCTTGACCCAGGCTATATGAAGTCTGCTGTATAGTGGGAAATTTTAAAGCAGAGGAGGAAAGCGAACCTTATCTGTTGATTAAATTTTCCTTTCCCTCTCCTCCAGGACCTCTGTCTTCTACTACTGCCTGTGTTCTTTGTCTAGGGTTGCCTATCAAATACCACAAACTGAGGGGCTTTGACCAACGTACAATTTGTTATTTCACAGTTCTCAGGTGTCAGGAGGCCAGGCACAGATTCACTGGGTCCTCAGCTCGGAGTCTTCCAGGCTGAAATCAAGGTGTCAGTGGGGGTTCAGTCTGATCTGAGGCTCCGGGTCCTTCTCCAGGCTCCTCGGGTATTGGCAGAAATCACCACTGCAGCTGAAGGACTGAGACCTCCTCCTTCCTGCTGGCTGTGAGCTGAGGTTTACTCTCAGCTCCTAAAAGCCTGCCGCCATTCTCGGTCACATGACCCCCTCACAGACCCTCTCTACAACATGGCTGTCGCTCCTTCAGAACCTGGAGGAGAATCTCATTCTTAGGCTTCAAATATCTGACTCCAGAAAGAGCCCAGTCCATTTTGAGGGCTCATCTTATTATTAGGTCAGACCGCCCAGGATAACCTCCCACTTGATGAACTCAAAGCCAACTGATGGAGGACCTTTATTATGTCTGCAAGCCTCCCTTCACCTTTGTCCTGGAAGGTAACCTAATTAGCGAGGTGATGTCCCATCATATCATGGGTCCTGCCCACATTCAAGGAGGGGGGATGGGTATGGGGTGTGTCCACCAGGCCTGGGAACCTTACCTGCCTCCCCTTCCCTTCCCTCCCATCTCATCCTTTCTGTGCTTGTTAGGGGTGTATGTGCATGTGAATGTATACTTTCCCCTCGGTAGTAAGAGTAGTAAAACCCACAAAAACCCCAGTAACACAATTTCTAAACACATCAAGAAGAAACAATTCATGATTTTTCTCTGACAACTTACTGCTTCTGAAAATGCTGACATAATTGCAGCTCTGAAGGGTGCCAAGTTCATTCAGACAGGCTCTTTTAAAATAATCTCTGTGGCAGTAAATCATGAAGGACCACACTGTCTTGGGCTTGACCGGTGACACTGACATGAATGGGGAAGACATGTTAAGTTCTAGATGCTAGCGGAGCACGGAACATAAGCCAACAGTGATGTAGTGCTCCTGGCTGAAACGTGTCTCGGGGCCTGTAGAACAAAGATCTCAGGACTTTTCCTGATGTTGGTGTTCCAGTTTGGCTCAAGCTCTGGTGGGGGGGTTTCAGCTGGTCTATAAAATAAGGGAGTCCTAATAGATGCTGTTTAAGGCCTCTTGAGCACCTGTGAAATCGACTGCCCCATTTCCTATGATGAATCCTAAACAAAAGTCAAAATCTCTTTTTAGAGGGGTGCTGTTCCCAGATCCATGGGGAGAAATTAAACCACTTGGCGATTCACTTCTATGTGTTTGCAAAATAATCGCAGAGATGAAGACAGAACATAGACCTTGAATTTTCAAAAGCTCTTTTTGGAACTGCTGGGACTTTGTCCATGGAAAAAATTGTAAAGTTCAGCCCGCTATGGAAAAGAAGAAGAGTTGTATGATGGGCTGTACACGCACTTTTCTGAATTAATAAACTTGTCAGCAGCATGTCCTGTAGGTGGTGAAAGTCATAAGTAAAAATAGTACTAAGTGTCTTGGGTTGTTGCTCCAAAACCTCCTTTTGGGGGCTTGTGCTTGGTTTTGATTAAATAATCTAATACAGACAGTATGCCAGTTCTGTGATACGATTCTTTAAATGAAATGGTATTGAAATGCCATGGGTCTGCAACTAATAACCCTTTTCTCTTCATGGAATTTCACAGGAGTGAGCATGGTTAGCGTCCAGGATCTGTGAAGGTGACCTTATTGGTAAATGGGGTGACAATCAAGGTGAGATGAAGTCATTAAAGTAGGTCCTGATCCTACATGACTGTGTCCTTATAAAAGGGGGGAATTTGGACATAGAGACAGACACACATATAGGGAAGGTGACATGAAGACCCGGGAGAACCGTATCTACAAGCCAAGAGTGGCTGATGCTGTCAGAAGCTGGGGGGAAGCTCAGGACGCATTCTCCCTCATCGCCCTCAGAAGGAACCCAGCCCGCCGGCACATTAATACCAGACTTCTAGGCTCCAGAGCCATGAAACAATACATTTCTGTTGTTAAAATCCTCTGGTTTGTAGTTGCTTTGTTACGGGAGCCCCTGGAAATTGATAAAAGAGCTATGGGTTCTTGAACTTTTTAAATTCTTTGTACTCCTGATTCGCCACAACTGTTGCATTAATCTTGTATGGTGTGATTACAATATTTGATTTGAATACTGTTTCCTTTTGCAGATTTTTAAGTGGTTTTTAATCAGCCCTCCTTGTTATATCTGGAGTTCTACGTGATCCAGAAAATTCCCAAGTTTCTGCTCCTAAGAGTTCACTTACTGTTGCTTATAAGAAACCACTTACCATCGTCTGAGAGTTTTGCACACAGAAGATTTTCTCTTTCTCTGGGCATTTATTGTTATTAAGAGCTTCCTTTCCTTCTGTTTCTCAGCACAGAACCTGAAAACAAGTCAAACGGTGGTGGAAAATTTTCTTTCATACACAAGGACTTTGAAGATGTTTGAAAGGAGAATATAAACATGCTTTTTTTTTTTTTTTTTTTTTTTAGATGAATCCATAGAGGATGGTATCTGGTCGTTTTCCATGGGGAGGAAGTCCTGAGAGATTGATTGACCTCACCCAGCATGATGCCGGGCCTGAAGAAATAACATTTTTATTGCAGGGTGTTTCTAAAAAAGGGAACTTTCAACCACACAGCATGAGCTCTGTAATCCCAGTTCTGCTGTGGCACACGGAGTGGCTTTGGAAAGGAAATTTTTCACTCTTAGAATAATTGTAGACCATCTGCTAAGGCAATCTTTAGAGAGCACCTAATTGTGACTAGCAAGTATGTATCACACTGTAAAATGTTACATATACTCCACATTTATACAAATAGACAACATGTGCGTAATGAGGAAAAATTGCAACACGCCAGCATTCATGACATCAGGGTGGGAATTTTTGTTCTTCATCTGTTTTCTAACTTATCCAATACATACTCTAGTCAAGTAGGAAATAGTATATAATTAAAGAATTTAAATTAAAGGAACTTAAAAGAATGTAAATACCCAATAAGCATCAGTCTGGTGTGTAATTTATGTAGCATTTTCCCTTTTTTAAAAAGCCTGACTGATCAGTCGTGTTTGGGACTTGACCAACCCAAATGCCAAACCCATCATGCCTCTGGGGGGTGAGCGAGCTTGGCAGGGGACCAGGGACTGTCAGGCGTGGTGTAAAGCGAGCAAAGAACTGACAAGGAGATGCCTGATCTTATTGCCGATCCATGCACTGCTTTGTCTGGGTTCAAAAAGGACTTACTACAAACTGAGTTTTCTATGCCATAACGGTCGTGTGTTGCGAGAGAAATGTAAGATTAGCATAACTTTAAAATTCAGAAGTACTCTTCTTAGGCACACGATCCCTCAAAATAGCTTAAGGACTTATATTTTAACAATTTTCTCACAAAATTAGTTATCCTGATTGAAGCTGCTGGGACAGATGGATGCAGTTAAATAATCAAGACCGAGGAGAAGGAAACTGAGTTGTGTAGTTGTTGTTGTTGGTTTGCAGTTGTGGGTGTGTGAGTGTGTGTGTGTGTGTGTGTGTGTGTGTGTGTGTGTGTGAGAGAGAGAGAGAGAGAGAGAGAGTATTAAGCTGTAGGCAGAAGTCTCTTGGGCTGACAATAATGATGGGAAGACTAATAATAAGGGGGTTATTGTGAGCACCCTATTTGTTTTCTCATTTTCTTCTCTCTTGCTTTCAGTTTAAACCTATGGCAATTGCAAACACCATCATATGAAAATGAGGGTTTTACACCTGTGTTGTTTGTGCATGTGTGTGTCGGGGGGATCAGTGGGTGGTGGTCTGTTATATTAGATTAACATTTTCCCATAACGTTCACAAAGGAAGGTATCAGAGTAATTTAACACTATCGTTATTTGGCAAAATTGTAATCATCTTTCAAGGGTTCCTATTAAAACCAGATGGGAGAAGGGGTGGTGGAAAGTGAAGGGATATTGTGATGATTCTTTGCTGAGTGCCTGCAGTGTGCAGGAAACAGGGCTGATGGCCTTTATATCTTACCTCATCTGCTCTCACAGCAATGTTCAGGGCAGATTTTATTGTCTCTCCATCACTGGTCATGAAATTGAAACTAGATACTTGTGGTCCCTTTTGGAATCTATCAGTTGGGGTAACGCCAGTTGCTGTAAGAAATAATCCCTAAGATCTCAGAGACTTAAAGTACTAGAAGTAGATTTCTCATTGTTCAATCAATCAGCGTCGGTGCGCCTGGTCAGTTTTCTCCTCTCTGTGATTCAGGGATCCAGATTTATTTCATCTTGTGGCCCAATCATCTCCTACAGACTCAGTCTTGTGAATTC
The DNA here is from genome assembly GCF_003009895.1 of Hyaena hyaena. Classification (NCBI taxonomy): domain Eukaryota; kingdom Metazoa; phylum Chordata; class Mammalia; order Carnivora; family Hyaenidae; genus Hyaena; species Hyaena hyaena. The sequence goes on from NW_024081348.1 coordinate 473,150, forward strand.
ATCTGGCACAGAGGGGAAGAGGGGGAGCCGAAGGCAAAAGTGCCTCACTCCCTAGACTCACTTCTCTAAGAGCGACGTGTAGAACGTGGGTTCATACTTCATAGACAAGAGCAATTTCTTTATGCAAAATAGCCACCGAGGTGTAAGGGGAGCTGGGAATCACAGTCCCAGTGGTAGGCACATGGCAGTGGCAACTTCTCGATGTATGTGGGGAATCATACATTTCCGTAGATTGAAAATTATCTTTACCTAACCAGTTCATCACTAAATATGCATCTGTGTTTTTTCGTATCACTATAATTTCATTAAAAAAGCCTTACATGAAATGGCGATTAGAGAAAAGGGTCAGATGTCAATGCAGTGATTCCTCATTGTAATAACAGAATGATGTTAATTAAGTTATTTTATGCTTTAATATCAGTGTGAGATGAAAGAATAAATGAAATGTAAATAGCAAGCCAACAACTACTTCACAGGGAAAGTAGACACAATTCAGTGATATGTTTGTGGAAGCTAACTGACTCTAATGTTTACTGGATAGTTAGGGGTTTCTTATAGGGTTTCCCATCGTGTTGAAAAAACTTTGCTTCTCTAATGGAGAGTTTTCAAGACTACCAGAAATACAACTCTGCAATTTTCTTTTCAAGACAGCAAAGTGATTACTGATATCTCCCTTTAGAGAAGAAGGCCCTTTGGGTCACCTGGTTGGTGGTTTATGCAAGATAAGTGGGGTCTGACATGGAACCCATGGTAGTCATTCCCTCCCACGTGACTTTGAGATTAAGTTGCCTTAAATTTGGGGAAATATGAGTATGTTGATTGAGGGTCATTTTCACTACTTTGGTTTCACTCAAATCATAACCAAAACTCAAGGACATAGCAATCACATCGTCAGATGAGTTAAGTACTAAAGGAGATATTAGAACATCCTGCTCTACTTTATGATAAATAAATTAGATAAATTAACAGAAAGCCTCAAAACCCTTCAGATAGCTCTAGTTAGTAATCAGACTAGAATTAAAATTCGGGTCTCTTGTGTCTTATCATACACATCACCAGTTCCCTTCCTTTTACATTGACCCAGGTCAACAGAAGCATCCAGAACTTTCTACATACCAGGTACTATGTGGAGTCCAAAGTAGACAATGGCCTATACCACACTTCCTAAGAAACTAACTCTTGACTCTGACAGCCAAGGCTCACGTATCTTGGGTAATGAATAGAATTGTGGCATTTCTTGCTTGGATTCTTGCTGTCAACTGACCACATTTCTTATTGTCTTTGTGGAACTAAAGAGGAGTTCCAATCTGGTACCGTTTGGCATCCTTGTCTGATATATGCTCAAAGTTCTATGAAAATACATCAATAGATTTGTTCAATATGAATCCATCATCATGTTATCTACTACCACCAGTCCCTTTTCTAGAAACTCAAATTTCAAGGCACAGTTTTGATTTGTAACAGGTATCTCAGACTCTAAAGAGAGGTAGCGGCAGCTGTACTGCCCGAGTGATATGCAGAGAAGTTTATGGAACTGGTGAGTGGCGATCTGCCATGAAGGTGGGAAATAGCGCAGTCTTTATTTCCCCAAGGTACACGTATTCTCCAAGGTACCAGTGAGCAGCAGCCACACCAGAGAGGTGGGAGGTAGTTATTGGAGAATAAAAACTCTCTCTGGACCAGTATGCCTATAAGGTTCCATGGAGATTTCCTTTTGGCTGGTTAGCAAGTTTCTACTGCTTGTTTCAAGAGAAAAATGTAATTTTACTTGATTTCTGATCTTGATGCAAATAGGACTGGGGATTGGGAAAACAGGTTGTCTGTCTCATGTGTTTTGTCTTGGAGCACATTTCCTCAAAAATACATGTTATTAATTTTCTGTAGGTTCCCAGTTTAGCACACCAACACCCTTTTACTTTCTACTCCAAATGGAAGACCAAACAAAGCATTATACTTATAAAGTAGGTGAAATGAAATCGTATATATCTGAGTTGTGTGGGAATCATCTTTATTTACTTTAATTTCTATTGGTGAACCCATTTCAAAAGATGTTGTTGTTGATTTTTAATTTTAATGTTTACTTTTGAGAGGGGGAGACAGAGAAACAGAGAGACAAAGAGAGAGACAGAAGGCGAGCAGGGGAGGTACAGAGAGAGAGAGAGAGGGAGACACAGAATCTGAAGCAGGCTCCAGGCTCTGAGCTGTCAGCGCAGAGCCCGACGTGGGGCTCCAGCCCATGAACAAGGAAATCATGACCTGAACTGAAGCTGGGTGCTTAACCGACTGAGCCACCCAGGCGCCCCTCATAAAATGGCTTTGATATACCAACATTCATAGGTAAAGTTATATAACAAAATAAGTCAGTTAGTAAAAGAGGATATTAACAAAAAGTGGCAGCATTAGAAGGGAGTTCATACGTTTTTAATGATCAACTGCTTCATTTTACAGATAAGAAAACTGAGGCCCATAGAGGTAAATGACATGGCCATGGTTACAAAATAAATGGAAGACTAGAATCTGTATCTTCACATAAATCTAGTTCACATTTTATTAGCTTTCATTAGTCTCATTGCAGAACTGTCAGGATGAGGGTCATATCGGATGCAGGGTCCTTCTGAAAAGAAGTTCAAATACAGCTGAGATGGTATTGACATACAGATCTTATTTCAACAAATACTGAATGTTCCCTATTATTTTTTCTTCTTTAGATACTATTTTTTAAAATTCCCCTACTATGTGCTAGTCACTCTATTATCTATCACACATTGACCAACTTATTTTGATGTTAGTTGTTTAAAAGCCAGTTCAACGATACCATCCCAGCCAAAGTGAATCATTTGATCAGTTAACGCAAACAGATTGTGTGGGTTCAGGACCCAGCCAGGATCCTGGGAATATCCAAATAGTATGTGCTTGATGTATGCTTAATAAACGGAGCTCTGTTATTTTTTGGCACTCATTTTCATAATTACAACAAAGGAAAATTAGTAGGGAATTGATAGTGGTGAACAGTGTTGGTTTTTAAAACATTGTGAAAGATTCCGTGATATTGGTCCCACTGATAGATGGATTGATGTCCCCTTTCCTTGAAGTTAGGTGATCTTGTGACTACTTTGACCAATAAAGTTCAGAGGAAATAATTCCATGTTACTTCTGAGGTTAAGTCCTAAAAGCTCATAAAGTTTTTGTCTTGTTTGCAAGGATGTTTTCCCTTTGAATGCTGTGCTGCCATATAAGAAACCATGAAGCTGCTACATTGTGAAAGGAGGCCCTTCATATCATTCAAGCTGAGGTACAAGATTTATAAGTGTAGAAACTTTTGGATGATTTCTACCCTCAACTTGGTGGAGTCACCTCCTGTCATTTGAATCTTTCCCACTGAATTACCAGACCTCATAGAGCAGACACAAGTCATTGCCATCATATACCATTTGAATTCTGACCCCCGAGATGCATGTGCATATCAAAGGTGTTAATTTTTCACATGACTAAGATTTGGGATAACTTTTTGCAGCAATAGATAACTGGGATAAGACTGGGAACTGACAAGCCGGCAGCCAGTTGATTGCTGTAGGTTTTATTCCTTGAAAAGAAAAAAAAAATCATCCCAGGCAATTTAGAGACATCTATTAATAGTTACTTTCTCACTCCAAAAAAGTTAATTTTTTAGACTTTCCTTATATTATCTGAGAGTGTGTTAATCAGAAAAACAAATAGATTGCAAACAAATGTCAGCACAGAAAAGCTGATTTTCCATGGCAACTGAGATGAAGTCTTGTTTTTAAAGTTCATGCTGAAAGCAAAAACCCTTGCAGCCAAGCCTCATAATCTTGAATTGATTTATACACTGCTTCCTTTCTTTTAATCAATCTTCCACTTTTTATAATTTTTTTCAGAAATTAATGTTTCAGATTTAATGTTTATGTATGCTGACTCCTTGATCTTTTTTCTAGAAAATTTGAATAGCCATAGCAAAATCTCTGTGAAGTATTTTATAGGCAGAGCATTTTGAATGATTTTATTGATAAAAAAATTTGTATGAATATATTTCCCATGATAATATTTTAATGTTTTCTTAGTAAGATTATACTAGATTACTATTAACAAAAGAAGACAATTTGTCATCTAAAAAAATGTGATTCAGCTATAAAACTATCTTCAAACACCTAAAGTGAATTGGGCATGTTGAGGTATGTGTCAGCCTCTATGGACAGTGAGTGGCGCCCCCCCCAAAAGCCAACAAGGAAATGTGGAGCCCAACCCATCAACCCGGCACCCCTGAATGCTGCCAACAAGAATGAGCTTGGAAGCAGATTTTTCTATAGCTCCTTTGGATGAGAACTCAACCCCTCTGATTTCAGCCCTGAGCCGAGAACCCACTCACACCATGCTGGACCTTCTGCAGAACTGTGAGTTAATACATGGGTGCTTTTTACATATCAAAGTTTATTGTAATTTGTTATGCAGCACTAGACAACTAAAATTGAAGTGTATTTATCAACGGCCTCTTTCTCATGTCAGTGTTCAGGTCTTAAGTCCATCCACCAAAGTTCTCTCTCTCTCTCTCTCTCTCTATCATCTATCTCTCTATCTCTCATCTATGATCTATCTATCTATGATCTATCTATCTATGATCTATCTATCTATCTATCTATCTATCTATCTGTCTGTCATCTCTCTATCTCTCTATCTATGATCTATCTATCTATCTATCTATCATCTCTCTATCTCTCTATCTATGATCTATCTATCTATGATCTATCTATCTATCTATCTATCTATCTATCTATCTATCTATGATCTATCTATCTATGATCTATCTATCTATCTATCTATCTATCTATCTATCTATCTATCTATCATCTATTTATTTATTTATGTTCCTTTGCTTTTCTTTCTCATGAGCAGGTGAGGATTCAGCTGAGAAGCAGTATCTCAGCAAATCTCTCCACCCAGTGATGTCAGTGTGTGGGATGTTTTCAGCAAAGACTGAAAAAATTCATTAAATTCTCTTCTTCATTAAAGTCTGTAGGATTGAGTCTTGTGAAACTGTTATAATGAACATTCCTTGCTGTCTTTAGTGCCATCTAAGTATTTAAGATAATTTGGTAGAAAGTTCCTCTGAGATTCTTGAAACAAAGTTTTGAGCAAAGAATAGCTCTTGCTCAGAACTCTCCCATGCTGTTGGGCAGTGCTGTACAAAAAAGTCAAGACGTGGATCTGTGGGATGACGTATTTTTAGTTCAAATTTAGTTGGCCCTGTGTTTCCTGATTGCTTTATCTGTACAGTCAGTAAATATAAAAACAAATTGTAACTAAATAGAAATAATTACACATAGTGTTGTGCCATATACACTGGATCGTAGAAAGCCAAAGTGTTGGTAAATAAGGGAGTCAGGCAAACATTTAACAGAGACAAAACCGCATATCATAGAAGATGAACTCCTACTTGATTGTGACCTAGATTCTTAGATTTTGTCCCCTCTCAGGACTTGATAAGAAAGATGATCTAACGTCATTTAATATAATAAATGCTTTTTAGCAGACTCTATAATTCTAGCAGCGCTTTTTAGACTTCAATGCATGTGCAAAGGAAATTTAGTGTTTCAAAATCCATTTAACTGTGCACTTGAGGAGCTTACACCTAACCTTCAAATGGACATGATTAATCTGAAATGTAATAATATGCTAAAAGGCAAATATATCAAGAGAGGAATCTCCTAGAATTCTATAAATGCCTGATTCCAAGTGATGAGCATGTTCGGGTGAAATCATATATTCATGGATTGGTATCAGTATTTGATAGTACCTGTGTGTGTGAGAACATGTTTTCAGAGATGAAATATGGGAAATCCAATCAAATTGGAACATAGGAAAGACTAACTTTAAATGTTTTTTGTTTTTTGTTTTTTTTTTAATTTCTAGGAGAGAGAGAGAGAGACAGCGTGAGCAGGAGAGGGTCAGAGAGAGAGGGAGTCACAGACTGAAACAGGCTCCAGGCTCTGAGCTGGGAGTCAGCACAGAGCCCTACGCGGGGCTCAAACCCACGAACCGCGAGATCACGACCTAAGCGAAAGTCGGACGCTTAACCGACTAAGCCACCCAGGTGCCCCGGAAAGACTAACTTCAGAGAGCTAAGCCAAATATTGTCCTCTACACCAGCCCCCCCCCCCAAAGAATTCCATTCTTCTTAAGTTTAGGTCTGTATTAACAAATAAAAGTTGTACTCGATTATTCTACATTGATTTTTGTCAATAAAAATGCAGGAATGTGCTCTCTCTTCTGATATACATTATTGCATAATATCTTTAATATTGCTGTTTGCCCAATGAAACCCAAATACCCACCATCGAGGCCCCTTACAGAAAAAGTGTAGCAGCCTGGCATAGAGGACTGTCTTTGATCTGGCTCCAGCTGCCCTCGCCAGTCTTGTCTACCATTATTTCCACCTTGCTCACTCCTCTCCAGCCACACTGGTCTTCCTGCAGTTCATCAAAGCTCTTCTGCTTCAGGGCCCTGACAACCACTCCATCTTCTCTCTGCTAACATTTCTGCATCCTACAGGGATCAGTTTAAATGTCATTTCCTTAAAGAAGCCCCCTGTGACCTTACCCCTCCCTGCTAGCTAAGACTGGTTCATCTCTTCTAATTGCTTTTCAAGCCCTGTCTCTCTAGCATGTGAGAAAAATTCAAGTAGGTATTTTTTATACTAATAATTTGTTTAATTTTTGGCTCACCCATTGGACCATACGCTCCATGACAGCATGAGGTGCATCTATATTGTTCGCTGATGTGTCCCTCCTGGTGCATAATTAGCAATTCTATTTATGAGCACCGCCTGGCTATCATCGTTGAAAATCTGTTGAATGAATGTTGTGACAGTCTGTGGCTGGAAATTCAACAGTGCCTCTTGTCATAGCAAATGTCAGGAATATTCCACCAGGGTAACTTATAAAGGTAGTGACTGGGAAAGTCTAAGTGTTCATTTTATGGATGTATAATAATCTGTGATTTATCTCTACCTTTACCAGGTGGCTGGTTGGTAAACAGAATGAAAGGAAAACTAAATTTTAAATGAAATGTCTTAAGATTTGATTCATTTTCCTAGCTGACTGTCTATATTTAGCATGTTTTGATGGGCTGCTAGAGGAGCCACAAGTGTCAACAAAATAAGAAGTTAGCTTGAAGATTACATAAAACCATCTTTTCCCCAGACCTTGTTCATATCAGCAGAATTTCAGAACATCTGCGGATTAAGACTCTCATTCTGGGGTCAAGCATGGTCCAACCTTGCCAGGGGGTATTATCTGTGAATATTAATTATAAACACTCTTTTTTGATAAGGCAAATAGAATGATGATTCCTGGGCTCATATAAAAGAACAGAGTTTCACCTTTCTTGGATCAGTTTATGGCTCTATAAAATATCTATCCAAAAGTATATATGTCTATATATGTTATTGAATTAAACTCCCAGTTTAACCTACAGAAAATAGAAATTCAGTTCTACCAGAATGTTTTCCTAATGCAGATCCATTACCACTTGCAGGACCAGGGCACAGTGCAAAGAGGTCCTATATCCCATATGTCTCTGTATTTAAAGTTATATATCATACTAAAATATGTTAAATAAAGTGTGTTCTCTCCCCTAACCTTGACAAATATGTCTCCATAACATTCAAGAAGATCAGGCTCAAATTAGAATTCTCAGGCCCTTAGATTGTATTAATGGAACACAGTAGCACAGGGGAGCCATTCTCTTCCCAGCTCCTTCCTCCACTGTACGGAACTTAGGCCCATGTGCATGAACACAGGAGTTTGCCTCTCCAAGAATAATCCACACCTGAGCAAATCACTGATTCCTGACTGCCTCTGCCAACACACAGGGCTGTATATGCCTGAGGCACCATCTGTCCTCAAGAGGATGAACCTGAAGTTGAAGAGGTTTGTGCAGCCCCTGGAATTTTTAGACAGAGAATTCCAGAGTCCCAGATAGTCTAGAATAAAGGGCAAACATTTTCTATAAAGGGTCAGACACTAAATAGTTGAGGCTTTGAAGGCCATATAGTTCCTACTGGAACTTCTCAACTCTTCTGTTGTAGCATGAACACAGCATAGGTAATACGTAAGTGACCAGATGCAGCTGTGTTCCAGTAAGCTTTATTTAAACATAAAGTTTGTTTGCAAACACAAAGAATTTCAGGTGGTGAAAACAGCTTCTGTGTAAACTCAGGAGCCTTGACACTGGCTGGGGCATAGTGGATAAGAGCCAGGTGGATCCTGGAGTTTAACAGAAAGTCTCCTTAACTAGAATCTCTGGTTGGAGCGGGGCACATGTAGTCTAGTTTACTAGTCCCTGGTTGATAAGAAAGAGATGCAAATACCAAGGACACAAAAATATGTCTGATTTGTAACAGGTAAGGAAGAAAATGAAGAGGTGGGCAGACAGGGGGACCATGACAAGTATTGGCAATAAGTAATGGTGTCCTCTTCTACTGACTAAGGTAGAGAAATATGATATCAAAGTAAGCGATGCTTGACAGTGGGGTTGAACCAGAAAACTAAGGTGGAATGCATTGAAAATGGTCAGACTCTGGATATAATTTGTGGGTAAAGCCAACAGACTTGTGATGGGGTATGTGTGAGTGTGACACAGATAGGACTTACAGTCACTTTATCTGGGGTGATTAACATAGGCCCTGTATTAGTTCCTAGGGCTTCCATAACAAATACCACAAACTGGAGGGCTTAGAACAACAGAAATTTATTATCTCACAGTTCTGGCGGCAGGAAGTCTGAAAAAAGGTGTTGTCAGCACCATATTTTCTCAGAAGCCTCTAGGGGAGGATCCATCCTTGCCTCTTCCAGCTTCTGGTGGTTTCTAGCAATACTTGACATTTCTTATTCTTTTTTTTTTTTTTTTTAGTGTTTATTTTTGAGAGAGAGAGAGAGAGAGATTGAGAGTCAGAAAGAGAGAGTGGTGGGGGTGAGAGGCAGGGGCAGAGAAAGGAGACACAAAATCCAAAGCAGGCTCCAGCTGTCAGCACAGAGCCTGACATGGGGCTTGAACCCATGAAATGTGAGATCATGACCTGAGCTGACTTTGGATGTCCAACCGACTGAGCCACGTAGATGTTCCAATACTTGACATTTTTTAGCTTATAGATTCATCACTCCAGTCTCTGCCTTTATCATCACATGGTGTTCTCCCGAGGTATCTGTGTCTTTCTTCCACTTCTAAGGACACCAACATATTGGATTTAGGACATTCCCCCTCCCTCTTACCAATATGACTTCATCTTAACTTGATTACATATGCAAAGACCCAATTTGCACTCCCAAGGTTATATTCACAGGTGCTTGGGGTTAGGACTTGAAGGTATCTTTGTAGGGGATGCAATATGGCCCATAACTAGACAGCACTGACCATGGAGTATCTGACATCAGTGTATCTGTACACAAGTTCAAATTTCAGGGGTGGGGCCCATCATTGTCATTAGATTTTTGAACGTGTCCAGACCTCAGCAATTCAAAGATCTAATTTAATTTCCTTTTAAAAGAAAGTCTAAGCTCTAAAGAGGTTAAGTGACTCGAAGAAGCTCTTGATCTAAATCATGGCAGACATAGCAGAAGGATCACCTGACTCTTCCTGAATCATCCAGTGACTCATTTTTTGGTGCATAAAGTGGAAAGAGTAATATTACAAAGAGGTGCCCCATCACTGTATGGAATAACATGCAAGAGTTTCCTGTTTGCAGCCTGCCTCTAAAGTGTTCCATAAGAGACTTCACTTTGGGGTTGGTGTTCAATTCTAGTCCATGGTAACAACAGTGCAGTTGAATAGAACATGGTACCACATCAGACATATATTAGTGCCTGACTGCTATACATGCTGAGATATGTAGTTTGGAAATGTGTATGGAATCCCTCTCAAGCTCAGCCAGACCACAGGGTAAGAGAATAAGACATCCCTATGCTGGTAGGTGATATTAGCAAAAATATTTTTTCTTTTTTGGTCAAAGGGCTTTCTAACCAGCCTTCTGCTCTCTTACATGTCTTCAGTCACATTTTTATTCCATTCTGTTCTCTCCTGGGGCTTACTGATAAGACTGGCTGTTGTGATGGTAACACGCCCCCTCCTTGCTTCACTCTGAGCTCCCACATGTTGATTTTGTCTCTCAAATACTTGTAGAACAAGCTGTGTGTCTCCAGTTCCTGAGAATAGGGCTGGACCCCAGTCCTCTAGGACAGAAAAACACATCAGCATTTGATTTCTAACAAGGAAGATAATGAAGAGAGTGATAAAAAGGAGGAGCATGACATTTATTACCACTAAGTGATGATGCCCAGACCAGCACTGATTGAGGTAGAGAAATGTTATATTCAGTGATTTTTCTTTCTTGATTGTGTAGTTGAAAATATGACTTTTTTCATTTTCTTTTTTCTTTTTTTTCCTCCCCAAATAAATGGCAGAAATTGCCTGAAAATACCTGGGAGATGGCAGAGCTATAATTCACTTTTTAAAACCACTAGCAAAGCAGTGCAATTTTATTAATGTTCTTTTTTATTACAAAGGAAAAGAAGTGATTTTTTTTTTCAAAAATAATGTGAATGCTCAAAAGAAACAACTATCTGAGACATCATTGTTTCAATTTATTATAATTTCTGATCAAAGAATTACTCCTTAATTATATTGGTCGAGATTAACTGTCCTAGACTATCGCTGAAACACATCTCCTCCTCTTTTCTATTTGCAAATTACTGTGCCTCTGACCTACTGAGAAAATCCCAAAATCATCACGAGAGCACTCTGTTGATTGGACTCCCTGCAACTAAAAACATATGTCACTCTGCTCAGTCCTCCTCTCTGCTCTGAGATCTTGGGAGGGATGGAAGCTTTTTCTGAGCCAAGGCTAATCCCCTGGTAATTGGAGTCCTGCGGTCTCCTGGAGAAGTTCAAAATCAGTCATTCCTGCTCTGCAGTTGTTCTGCCCCTCTTCTCTGAAGAATCTTTCTCTTTATGCTAGAAACATTTAAATCCCTACCTTCGTGTATAACAAACGTCTTTCTGTTTACCTCTAGCTATCTCCCTATGCCTTTCCTTCATAACCAAGTTTCTTAAAAACAAAATAAGACAAAACAAAACAAACAAAAAGACATACCACTTTCTACTCTGTATTTTTTACATAATATTTATTATAGTCATAACATCATCTACTACATCCCCCACTATCCACTACAAATCACTTAACATCTAAGGTACTGTTAAAAAACAGTACGTGCTTTTTAAAAAAAAAAAAAATTTAATGTTTATTTATTTTTAAATTTTTAAGGTTTATTTATTTTTGAGAGAGAGACAGAGAGAGAAAGAGAGAGAGAGAACAAGTAGGGAAGGGGCAGAGAGAGGGAGACACAGAATCTGAAGCAGGCTCCAGGCTCTGAACTATCAGCACAGAACCTGACACAGGGCTCCAATCCATGAACCATGAGATCATGACCTGAGCTGAAGTTGGATGCTTAACCAACTGAGCCACTCAGGTGCCCCAGTAGTACATGTTTTTTGAGTCATAATTTTACTTGATTTTTCTGCCAGACTGGACATTGATTCGAAACGTTGATTCAAAGGGCTAGTATCCAAAAATCTATAAGGAATTCACCAAACTCCACACCTGAAAAACAAACAATCCAGTGAAGAAACGGGCAGTAGATATGAACAGACACTTCTCCAAAGAGGACATCCAGATGGCCAACAGACACATGAAATGATGCTCAGCGTCCCTCCTCATCAGGGAAATACAGATCAAAACCACACTGAGATACCACTTCACGCCGGTCAGAGTGGCTAAAATGAGCAAATCAGAGGAACCTAGATGCTGGTGAGGATGTGGAGAAACGGGCACCCTCCTACGCTGTTGGGAATGTAAACTGATGCAGCCCCTCTGGAAAACAGTGTGGAGGTTCCTCAGAAAATTAACAATAGAACTCCCCTAGGACCCAGCAATAGCACTGCTAGAATTTTCCCAAGGGATACAGGAGCGCTGATGCATAGGGGCACATGGACCCCAATGTTCATAGCAGCACTCTCAACAATAGCCAAAACATGGAAAGAGCCTAAGTGTCCATCAATGGATGAATGGATCAAGAAGATGTGGTTCATCTATACAATGGAATACTACATGGCAATAAGAAAGAACGAAATCTGGCCATGTGTAGCAACGTGGATGGACCTTGAGGGTGTTATGCTGAGTGAAATAAGTCAGGCAGAGAAGGAAAGATACCATATGTTTGCACGTATAGGAGGATTAGGAGGAACTTAACGGAGGACCATAGGGGAGAAGAGGGGGGAAATAGTGGGGAAGAGGGAGGGAGGCAAACCATGAGAGGCAATTGAAATCTGAGAACAAACTGAGGACTGATGGGGGGAGGGGGAGGGGGGATGGGCATGGAGGAGGGCACTTGTGGGGATGAGCACTGGGTATTATATGGAAACCAATTTGACAATAAACTATTAAAAATAAATAAATAAATAAAAGCTTATTAAAGTATGGCAAAAAAAAAAAAACCCAACGTTGATTCAAACCCTCTTTACAACTCTCCTTCCTTTTGGCTCAGATTCCTGATTTGGCCTCTGCTGACCCCTGATGGAGGGGACTTTTCATGTCCACCAGCTGGGCTTGGGAGTCTGGGCTCCCTGAGTGGTCACTGCTGATACGACACCAACAGGAGTGGAGAGCGCTCCTCCTGATGGCTGGGTGACCTCTGACACCCCAGGGCGTGGAGCCGTGGCTGTCAGGATGAGCATCCGGGGCTGTGTCTTTTTAACTTCTTATTTCCACCTACAGCCTTGCTCAGATTGGTCACCCCACAGGTGTGGTTGAAGGAAGAAGTAAATATGCAAATCTCTGTATCAGCTTTTTGTCACTGTCGTAACAGGTTACTACAAACTTACTTGCCCGGAGCCGCCCCGGCCTCTCTGGATGGCGGTCACAGCAAGGAAATGGCAGTGTTTGCAGCTCCTGCCGTGAGAAACGAAAACTGGTATCTCCTTCTGCTACTACTGGCTCATGTCGGAAATGAGGCTGCTGGTATTGACCAGGCCTCACAATATTCCAGATCAGACCAATATTCCAAACACAGATACCTCATAAGGAAAAGCATATTCCTGCCTTTACAAAAGAGATTTTAGATAAAAGCTCTATGGAGGATTGTAAAAAGCCTCTTCCTATGGACCTTGCATATCGAAGACAATTGAGTCTGGCCCTGAGACTAAGAGCCTAATTTAGAGTGAAGGGCAAATATCCACCCCCACCCATTTGTTTCTGCGAAGAGCATTTTCTGGCCTTGTATATGCTGATTGCTCCCTGTGAAGGAACCTATTGAGGAACTTCTTTTGTGATTATGAGAGCAGAGGTGTTCCCTGAAAGACCTGTTTTTCTTGATACTTCCACCTTAAACAATCAAGCTATTGACCCCTGCCCACAGAGAAGTAACTTCACCCTTTTTATGCTAAAAACTTTGTCTGGTATGTTAAAGATGCCTTCCTTCCCCTTAGGATAAGCATCTAAATCCCCTATATCAGTCACTATTGTAAACGTTATGCGTGAGTCTTCTACATATCTATGTTCTGGGAAATTTCTTAATGTTCTGGGAAATTTCTTACATATCAAAGAAGTTTGTTATCAGAAACCATTGTCTAAGGCAAATGCCACTTCTGTGCCATCCCCCAAACACTTAATGATAAAATAAAGTTGAGCCCCAGTCAGAGCAGAGATGCCTGCCTGGTGATCAGAAAGAATCTCCGGGGCTCTCTCACACTCTCTCTGGCCAACACCGTCCATCCTTCAGGGACCCCTGGACATGCTGGATTCGGCCTCTGACACTTAGTGACTTACAAACAGCACAACCGCATCATCTCCCAGCTCCGTTGGTCAGAAGTCAGGTACAGCAGGGCTGTGCGGTCCTCTCTGTTTGTGTCCCAAGGGTACAACCAAGGTGTTATTGGGATTGCAGTTCTTGACAAGAACCCACTTTTGAGCACATTCAAGGTCATCCGCTGAATTCCTGCATTTGTACGACTCAGGGTTCTGTTTCCTAGTTGACTGTCAGCCGGGGTGGGGTGGAGTGGACAGGCTTTGTTCTTAGTGTCTGCTCTTCATGCCTTCTGTGTGGCCTGCTCCAGCAGTGGTGGGTCCCATTCTTCACACCTCTTTTCCTTCCCCTTTTCTGCATCTCTCAGATGGACTTTTCTGCCTTCTTCCACTGCGTGTGTGATTATATTGGCAAACCTGATGGTCCAGGTTAATTTCTCTGTCTCAGGCCAGCTAATTCAGGACCTTAATTATATGTACAGAGCTTCTTCAGAGCAGTACCTAGGTTCATGTTTTACTGAATAAGGGGGATCTTCTGGGGACATTCTTTGAACTGTGCCTAAATAGTCTCCTTGGGTAAACTACATGAATACAAAGAAAAGATCCAAGATAATGTATAATTAAGAGAAAGTGATCAGCACATGAAGACAAGAACTGCAATGTCATGTCAATGTTTTGAGTACCCTCGATGAATTATGTTAAATAGTAGGTATTAAAAGAAGTAAGATATTGCCCACTCAGAGAAATTGTAGTTTTATTCTAGAATGTGAGCTCCAGGAGAGGAAGGGCTGATCCTTTGTTTCCTACTCTGTCTTCAGGACTTAGTATGGATCCTGGTATCTAATAGATGCTTAATAAACATTTTCTTTTGATTGGCTGACTGGAAGTTTTTCTAAAATGTGAATATATAAAATGAAAAGAAAGAAATACAATTTCAGGCAGAGAAAAAGCACTGTGAGCTAGAATGCTCTAAACCACGCTTTTGGATTTGGTTTTCATGTTGAAAACCAAAATGGATGAGCATGGGTGTGGCCTTTTGCTTTACAATAGACCTGTTGGCACAGAGGATTCACCCTGAGAAGAAGGATGTAAAGCTGTGCCCAGATGGAAGAGGGCTCTTAAGGCTGAATAAAGGTGTTCAAATCCTTCATAAGGTGAAAGCCCACAACAGTGTTTGAAGAGGGAAGCCAACAATGAAAGCAGATTTATGAAAGATTAATGGCAAAATGGAGGCAGAAAGGCCATTGGAAAGCTATTACATATCTGCTGTAACAAGAATTCCTAACATCTAACTGGCTTAATACAAGTACAGTTTCACTCTGGTCATAATGTGATCAGAAGTTTGGTAAGTGGCCCTCCATGTGGTGATTTGAGGATGTGGTTCCTTTTTTTTTTTTTTCTAGTGTTACCATCTTCTACAGCTTATTGGGAGTCCCCACTAGGGGACTCTGCATTGAGGTTCCCAAGGAGTGAAGTGAGGAAAGATAATGAGGTGGGTCATTTGATGGTCAGATCTGGAAGTGGCATACATCACCATGACCACATTCTATTGGATGGAACCAATCCCCTGGCCTCAACCACAGTAATCAGGCAGCTGGAAATGTGGGAATCTCATGTGTCTAGGAGTAGAAAACTAGTGGTTGGCACCTAGCAGTCTCTACTATGGAACTCTAAAAACTCAGAGAAGTCCTGCAATGAAATGCCTGTTTAACTGTTCTTGGCTTCATGCTTTTCTTTTCTTTCTTTTTTTAAAATGTTTTATTTATTTCTGAGAGAGAGAGAGAGGCAGTGTGAGCAGGGGAGGGTCAGAGAGAGAGAGAGGGAGACACAGAATCTGAAGCAGGCTCCAGGCTCTGAGCTAGCTGTCAGCACAGAGCCCAATGCGGGGCTCGAACCCATGAACCATGAGATCATGACCTGAGCCGAAGTCTGCCACTTAACTGACTGAGCCACCCAGGCGCCTCCTAGCTTCATGCTTTTCAAACTTACTTGATTATGATTTTTTTATTTTTAGAACAATACCTATTGCTAAATCTCATAAGTGGTGTTATGAGGTACATAATTTGGTAAAATAGTTCTAAGCATCTCTCTTAGAAACTTTTGGATATATAGCACGTTTTTTTAGAGCACTAGCTAAAGTACAAACTTTGAGATCATAGGCCTAAATGAATAAACATTTTTAAGACCGTACAATTGATAGCTATAGTATAGCTCCTTTTCAGATAGAAAATGGTCATATGGGACATTACAAACTTACTAACCCAGTGAGATCAAACCTGGAGGTGTCTGAAAATAAGTTTAATACCTATGGAATATGGGAAGCAATCATCTCTTTATTCTTAACAGAGTTTATTGCAAAAGACAGGAGGTGTTTCTCTTAATTTTTAAGAAAGGATCTTAAAACAAAATATTAGAAAGAATTTAAAGTGCAAAAATCTGGTCTGCTTCTCTGAGAAGAAACCCTCAAGCACCATAATATAATGTTTGTTTTTCTAGAGCAGAGAGAAGGTCAAGTCAGTTCTTTTGACATAAGTGAACAATAATGTCACATTCAGAGATGATAAAAAGTGGGAATGAAGAAGTAAGACAAGGGCATGAGGCACAGGGTGCAGTGCCATGAAGATTGTCTTGTTGATCAGGCTCGGAAGGTGATGGTAGATTTAAAAAAAACATAAGAATGGTGGAAAAAATTTTAAAAAAATAAAAAAGGGAAATGAAAGGAAATTTTGCTTATTTTTAAATTTTGTTTTCTCAAAATGTATGTCAGGGGTTCTGATGTTCATAGAAGTGGATAGGGAGGATGTCTCTTATTATTTTCTAAAAGATGTCTACCATTCCCTTTGATAATTCTCCATTTAGAAACTCTCAATTTCCTGTTATTGGACCCCAAGTTCAGCTGCCCATCTCTCAAGCAGCCAGTACTTAAGAGACAAGTTTTGATTGGAAAGGAATTTGAGCTCTTTTCATGAGGCCAGACACCTGGGAAGAAGGTGGACTTATGTCCAAAAGCCAATTCTGAGATTTCTGCCTGGCCCATGGAGTTTTTAAGGGGGTGTCAGGGTAGCTACTCAGCAAAGGAGTGAAGGTGTCTATAAGATGGCCTACATGCAGACTTGACGGTGCCAGCTATGAACATTATCTCCATGCTTGAGAGTTGTGCCAAGGGGTCTCTTCCTATTTCGCGATGCGCAGGAGGACATTGTTCTTTCTACAAAAGAATGCAAGGTCTACAGGTACATAAAGATGTTAGTTGTTTTCAAACGGAGTTGGGCCTTCTGGGGAAGTTTGGTCCTTTATTCCTCAAGGCCGGTGGTCAGCAAATCTCAAAGAAAAGTAACTTAGTTCTGTTACAGATCAAGGGACTTAGGTCAGCAAACACGGAGTGTATAAGCTTGGAGCAAAATAACCCTCATGACCAATTGGAATGCTGTTACATTCCAACCCTAAAAAAATCCTCTGTTTGACCCATAGATTTTATGCCACAATGGAAATGAAGTTCTTCGGAGACTCATTGAATAATTCTGTTGTGGGCCAACCTTTCTGTTATGGCCCACAATTATGAGGAAACAAATTTAAATTTTTGACTAGGGAATGCTAAACAGACCTTATTACATCTTGATATAAGCAAGTGCCCTCGGATTTTTTTTTTTTTTTTTTGAGGGTAGATTAGTAGAGTAGGCATTGGATGATTCCAAAGTTAAACATTTGCCTTTAGTTATTGGGCAAGTGTCGTTTTTAGCTATTTTTTTTAAATGTATGCATATTTCTCATTGTTGCTTAAAATGGTAGCACACTGAGGTCTGTGATAAAAGAAGACAAAAAGACAGTTATTAGAGGATAAAATTTGGTCTAGTTTCCAGCTGAAGTTAGGATAATAAATGATTCACAACAGCTGGAGACTCCTAGGGCAAGCTCATAACCAGCTAAGAGGCTTGTGACAATGAACATATAGCCCAAGGTTAAGGATCTGGGCAAGGTATACATACCCTACACTCTACACACCGTGCAAGTCTACTATTTCTAACTCAGGGCTTTGCACATAATTAAGTGTTGGCCTTCTTCCTGAATCATGGATTTCTTATCCCATCAGCGTTTGTCGCCATGATGAAATGAACTGAAGCAGAAGGCAATGATGTTCACTCTGGAGGAATTTAGTGACTCAGGTATCAAGGCACTCTCCTTATTTCTTTTGTGGGAACGACTGTAGAAATGATTGAGGAACTTGATTGTGGCAGAGTAACCCTGGTCTTCCCCTAATGCATATAACTCTTGTCACTCAAAATGTGGTTCCTGGACCAGCAGTACCAACATCACCAGAGAACTTACTAGAAATACAGAACTTCAGGCATATGTTAGATCTTTCAGCTTAAAGGTTGGAAATATCACAAGATCCCCAGGTAATACAGCACATGGAAAGTTTGAGAATTCACCGTAGGTACATCCATACCCACATGTAGTTTTGAAAGCTTGCTACCCAAGCTGTGCCAAATCCACTCCAGTCTGGAGGTGAGAAAAGGGACAGCTAAGAGATCTATGTTCTATAGCTTCTTGCAGTCTTCATCTACCACACACAGGAAATGCCAAGGCATTAGGTATTTCCTCAGAAGTCGGTATTGTGCCTCGCCCCACAGGTCACCAATAGCTCGGGGGATAACCACAGAGTGCCCGGTGGATGAGCTTTCTGATAAGCTGGCGGCTCAGCAGTAAGACCCAGGGCACGCTGGGTGTCAGTGAAGCTCAGTCTCATTGCTTTTCTCTTGACTTTTCCTCTGGATAAACAGAGGATTTGGGTCTCGTGGGCTGTCAATCCAACTCCTTCAGCAAGTGCCAAATAAAACAACAAAAAGGTAGGAAGGGGAGGGCAAGACTGAAGTGGATAACAGTCAAAGCAAATATCACACACAGCAAACTGAGTGGCATATCTATTGCAATAAAAGGAAAGAAAACTGGAGGGGAAAGGTGGATTTCGCAGGTTTAAAATGTGGCGTTGCAGAGCAGCAGAGATAGTGACCAAAGCTGTCAAAAGAAAAATGGTGGGTTTTTTTTTTCTTTTCAGCTGAGGTTTCTGAGACTTAACCCTTCCTTGTTAGAGAGCTATTTAAACAGGAGCTGATTTATCTTACTATAAATCAGCTAGTATTTTTGCATTCTCATATGAAGTTTTATGAGCCAGTTTATGTCGAGCGTGATAGTGAGGGGTTTCTCAAAGTTGTTCACCAATTGAATCGTGGCTTTTGGAGGGGCACATTGTATAAATAAAGTTGTGTCTTCATCAGTATTTGTTAGTTCATTACCAGGAGAAATAGATTGTATCCAGGACCTATCAATTTCACATCCTCACCCCACCATCCAGCTTCCTTCATCTGGTTTCTCTTCTCTCCTCTGGCCACATCCCTTCAACTATTCATCCGTGTCGTTGTGGCTAGTCCTCTGAGGACAGACTGAAGAGTTCATGTAACATGATACTACACTATCTGAATGGCACTTTTCCCAATGAACTCTAAAAATATCAATCCCCTGAAATGGCAAACTCAGGTTTAGTTTCAGGCTTGTAAATAATCATGGGAACATTGCCATCTAAGGGTTCTTTGACATTAAAGTTCTATAATTCTGTGATTTTTAAGTTGCTTAATGCTCCAGGATTCTATTTCCCCATTGATGAAATGGAGCAAGTGCATTTTATTTTAAACTTTTTCTAATAAGACTTGTTTTCCCCAGAGAGAGTGGTAGATTATTGTATTTCTACCTAACAAATGTATTCATTTCATCCAGCCAACCGGTAGAGATAATTGGTGTTTTTGGCCATGCAACTGCATAGTTTAGCTACAGAGGAGACCCTTCTTTCTGCTTGGGAGGCAGGGGATTATTTCCTCCACCCTCACTCTCTTCCTCTGTGCTCTTCTCTTTCAAAAAGCCTCACCCGTGAGATTGCAGAAATTTACAACCCAAAGGGACCCACGTTTCAAGGTTAATGCAGTCAATCTTGACATTCTTCTTGAAAAATTATCAATTTCTGTACATGAGAACAGTTGGTGCTGGGCAGACGTCAAACATTCCTGTGGCCATAAACCCTGCTTAGTTTTTATTTCTTGAGGTCATTTATCATTGTTGGCTCAGAAATACAATAAGGAATATAAAATATATAAGGATACGGAAGGAAATAAATGTTTGCTTCCCTCTTTACCTAGGACACACAGAAACCACCCAAATACAGAAGCCCAGAACCACCGAGAAGCACACTTAGGGGCAGAGAAGGAAGAGCTCACAATCCTACAGATCCCAGTCTCTTGACTAAGAAATTCATACAGCCATGCCTCTGAGGTCCTGTTATGCCTAAAGTTATCTGTGGATCATGGTGAAATGCAGATTCTGATTGAGAAGTTCTGGAGAGTCTGGGTTTCTGCGAAGCTCCCAGATGATGTCCGTACTACTGGCTGGGTGAGTACATGTTGAGTAGGCTTCAGATACCGACAGAGTAAAGCTCTGTGCTCAGATAGCCCTGATAGCTTTGCTACCCCAAGTATGATCCGAAGACTGGCAGCAATCTCCTGCCAGGCCTTTTCGGAGCTCAAGGCCAAAGGAAAAACGTGCCTCCAAATATACTTACCAAATATCCTACCACATTTCAAACTTTGCGGAAAAAGTTGATAAAATCTCTACCACTAAAACAACAACAACAGCAACAATACTAATAAAGGATTGTGATATATAGAGCCTTACCATGTCCGACCTGTCCCCAAGCCACTGTTCTTCTTGGGATCCTACACGGTGGAGTCTTACCAGGAGGCACAGGTTGGAAATAACTGGTCCTGTCACACAACAGTCCGGAGCTGTAAAACAAATAACAGCCTTTTTTGTTAACGATTTTTATAGTTTAATCAGGACTATGTTGACATTTATTTTGATCTTTAAAAATACGGTGTTAAAACACTGTGTTGATACGCGACGTTTTGGGCATCTCCTTAAATTTTGTGCTTGAATCAAATCCTCACTTTCCTCACCCTAATCCCAGTCCTGATCAGGAGTGGGAGTGTCACCTGGGAGTTTTTAAAAATGGAGGACTCAAGCCCCATCTCAGATTTACTGAATGAGAATGTGCATCTTAAGGAGATCACAGAGCGATTCATGCACACGCTAAAGTTTGAGAGATGTGCTTAAGATCACGCTTTCAAACAGGAGTTGCTCAGTCTGTGTCTCACCTCATCCTGGAAGAAGACTTTTTGTTTAATGTTGAATCATCAGGCCTGCGGTTCTATGGGTTTCTAAAATGACTATGGTCCTAAATTTCTTCTAAATTTACAGAGCTTATACAAAATGTATTTATACAGCAACTAGTTTTTGAAGATAGCCATGAAATCCTGTCTACCTTTTTTTTTTTTTTTTTTTTTTTAACTTAAACAGGTGCAGAAATAGAGTTCAACACAGAGAGGTAGCTTTTATCACGAGCGACCTAGCAGTCCCGGAAGAATCATAAGGTAACAAGAATAGATCTCATTTGGAATCTCTTTCTATTTTTAATGTGTCTCATGGTAAAGGATGAAGGACAACAAAAAATGCCCCAAGTTCTTTGATGCACTCCTTCTTCTTTTGATTGTGTCTTTGAGGGGAGCTCTCAAAGGCATCAAATAAATCCATTGTCAGAACAATCTTCCAGTGTAATGAGAATGGAAAATGACACAATTATCTCTTCTTTGTATCAAGGATTGTAAGGAGAGTTTGGGAAGACATTAAATGAAGTGTGTCCCTTGGGGAATTTAAACCTGTGCTCTACCAATTGTATCTCCATTCTGTGGTAGGAAGTGAATACTTCAGTTTCAAAAGAACTGACTAGAAGTTTTCAGTGGCTTTTTACCAGAAAAATGGTAGGTCTAGGTTTGTGGATATGTTATGAATTAACATTTCTTTGGATTCATTATCTCTTCTGTTAATTTACATGAAAAAAACTATGTTTTTCATGATGAAATACGCAATATATATTTCTAGGGTGACTTTATGTAAAGGCCTTCCCTCTGGTTGAGCTTTATTTAATGTAACTCACTGGCTGGTGCACTGGTTATATGGTCTCACTAAGATATATTGTTTATGAGGTGAAAAGATGATGTGTTTTCTAGTCAGGCATTGGTCACATCCATAGAACACAAATTGAATAGAAACTGAGCACTTTTGTGATCATTTTGATAACCAGAGGCCACAGTGGTTCTCAGCCAGAGCCATTCTGCCACGTGACATGCATGTGAAAATGCACAGGGATAGTTTTGTTTGCCAGAACGACTGAGAGGCACTAGGCATTTGGTACACAGGGGCCAGGGATGCCGAACATCCTCTGCTTAGGTGATGGTAACATCCAAGGAATAATTATGCCACCCTGGGGCAGTCAGACTCTAAGATGGCCCCCACAGACTTCTGCCTCCTGGGATTCATTCTCTGTGTAATCCTCACCTTCTGAGTGCCGGAGTGACTTGTGAGGTGCTTCTAACTGTAGAATATGACAGAGGTGACAGAGTATATGGGATTGGGTAAATGTGATTATGCTTAAAGGGTCTGTCTTGCAGGACACTCTTTCTCACTAGTTTGGAAGTAGCTAGCTGCCATTTTGTGTGCTGCCCTATGGAG
This sequence comes from Hyaena hyaena, assembly GCF_003009895.1. Taxonomy (NCBI): domain Eukaryota; kingdom Metazoa; phylum Chordata; class Mammalia; order Carnivora; family Hyaenidae; genus Hyaena; species Hyaena hyaena. The sequence goes on from NW_024081348.1 coordinate 495,630, forward strand.
AGGACCATTGTGGCAAAGGAGGAGAGAGGGGCCTCTGGCTGACAGCCAACAAGAAAGTGACACCCTCAGTCTAGAAGCTTTCAGGAAACTGCATGCTGCTAACAACTGTGTAGGCTTAGAAGGGGATCCTTCCCCAGTCAGGCCCCAGGAGAGAACCTAGTCCTCACTGATACCTTGATAGCTGCCTTATGAAGAATCAAAGTAAGTTGTGTCCAGACTCCTGACCCAGAGAAACTGAGAAAATAAACATTTTGTCTTAAGCTATTAGTTTTATGGTAATTGGTTGTTCAGAAATAAATAACAAATGCAAACCTGTTTAGTCAGTGTAGGCTGCTCTCATGCATTACTGTGGACTGAGTAGCTTAAACAAAAGACATTTATTTCTTGCACTTCTGGAGGCTGCAGATCAAGGTTCCTGAAGCTCTGGTGTCTGGTGACAGACATGTGGTTTGCAGATGTCCATCTTTTCTTTGTCTCCTCATGTGGTAGAGAGCAGGGACAGGGAGCAGGGTCTAATGTCTCTTCCTATAAAAGCACTCATCTCAGTCATGAGGGTGCCACCCTTGTGACTGAATTACCTCCCCAAGGTCTCACCTCCTAATACCATCATATGGGGGGTTAGGATTTCAAAATATGGGTTCTGGGAAGACAGAGCATTCAGTGTGTAACAACACTCCATGTCAATAGAAGCTACATTGGAAAATACTGCCAATAAAATCCTTCAATATAGATTGCCCAAACTGATCAATTTTTTAGTCCTTTCTCAGCAGACTTGATGAATTGCAATGAATCTAGATTATTGCACATTCAAATCATGTGACATCATGAACACCTGATGTGGCCTTCGTGCATAGAACATAACAGATGCTCGGGACGTTTGTCACATGAATGACATGTAAACTCAGCCTGCAAAGGAAACCATAACTCTATGACAGCCACCTTCAGCCTGTGTTAAAGAAAATCACACAGGGAATAAGTGTGAAAACCCACTGGCTTAAAAAGTGGTCCTGTTGTGGATTTATCCAACATCCAGGTTAGGAGTATTTGTTTGGCTGAACTTTTGTAGTTTTCACCTGGTAATTTATCACTGCGTAATCACAGCTATATTTCCCACATTGTATAATTTAAGGAAAGTATCTAGGGTTTACATGGATGTTTCCTCAAGGACTTTGATAATTCTGCTCATCAGGCTCATTTCAGCCTGGGACTCCTCACTCCTCGGGCAGAGGAGGGATGATGATGTGGTTTGTCTGATCCCAAGGCCGACATTCAAATAATTCCACTACAGATAAGGGTAGGGGACGGGGAGGAAATTGTCACTGGGGGGGGGATCTAGAGCCAAATCAAAGAGGGTAATATCTGTACCCCCTTTCTTCTTTTTCAAGGCTCAACTGAATATGTGCAACATATCATCCATCTAGTGACTCCTACATTTCCAAGCCTCCTCTGCAGCTAGAGATGGCCACAGGGCCCTGTTTTAGACCATATAGAGTGAGCACAGCTTTGGGATCACATTTTTTATAAGATGGTTACTGTCACTCTCCTTCACTCCCTTTCCATTGGCTGGGAAATGGCAGAAACTGGAGCTACGTCCTGGAATGCAGAGATGGGAAGGGCAGGGGGCAGGACTGTTCACAAGGTGTACTGAGGGCCAGCAGTGCTCTCCCCCTCCCCAGCCCCCGCTTTGCATTCAGTAGCATCTTGTCGGTAGCGTGGCATCTGAGTATTTACACTGTGGAAGTTGGCAAATGCTACGAATCAGGATTTTTATTGCTTATTTTGAGAGCTGGTTTTAAACTTTTAACAACACATAAAAGTGCTACATTGAGGATTACAATGTTGACCTTCCAGCCTGGATCTGCAGGGACAAAGCTTCCTCCTCACCTGGACTGCTTGCCTCTGAAGAGCCATGCGGGTGAGAGACACCATCCACCTCACTTCCCTCGCTGGCTAGTAGAGTCTTAGTTCAGCAGCTTAGCTTACACTCAAAGGCAGGCCCAGAATTCTGAGCCCGGGGCCACCTGCCGGACTTCCACACACTCCCTCAGTGCTCTAATCTGACTGCCTTGCCACTCTGAAAGACACTGCACTAGAGTCTCTGAGAACTTTCTCTTCTTCCTCTTGTATTTCTGAAAAGAACCACTTGCCGGGTCTCAGATATCAAATATCCCTGTAAGAGACTCTGCCACAGGGTTACGGCCTTGATCTTCCCAGACTGGCAGATCTTTCATGTGGATTGCACATTGAAGAGTCCTCTGGAAGCTGTTGGGGAGGACATGGCCCCGTGGCTGGAATTTGCTCTGTGGTTCCACAGTGCCTGGGAATCCAAGGAACCCCTCCCACTGTTGGCTTGAGTGTGTTAATAAACATTCCGTTCATCAGGCCTCTCCCCTGATTTCTCATCCCCTGAGCTGTCAGGGAAAATAACAGTGCTTTTACTTGCACCACACTGTACACCTTCCCAAGCCCTTTCATATCTGCTGTGTTGCTTGATCCCGTGAGGCAGCAGGACTCGGGTCAGCATACCCACCACCTCTCAGATGAATCTGATGGCCAGAGATGTTCAGTGCTCTTCCAAGTTCTCCCTGAGCCACGACTCTGAGTCCTACTGCTTTACTGCACAGGTGACTGCCTGCACTGTGAAATCACCAGGCCTGGGACTAGGTTTTTCACTCACATCCATGGCTTAAGGGATCTCAGTTTTCATTTCCTCATTTGTACAATGGGAGTAGGAGTTCTATCTCATGGCTTACTGTGACAATCAGATGACACTCAGCACAGTGTAAGCGTCCAGTGGATGTTGGCCATTGTTCTCTCCTGAACCTGGCTCCAGCCAGGCCAGGGCTGGCTGTCCACTGCTATTCCTTTTCCAGACTTTGAATCTCTATTTGATCCCGACATTACCTCTGGATTCAGAGGATGATAAAGAAAAAGAAGGCTGGAGAAGAAGCAAGGTGGTAGAAGAAAGGGTCCTTTTCATAAGCAACTGGATAGAATTAAAGTTGTCAAAGAGTCACGATGGCCTTTTGCTCAAAACCCAGATCAGCACCTCATGCCTGCTTTAGCTCCCTGTAGCAGGCTGCTAACTTATTGCACTTCAGGTTGTCTTTCCCTGGCCCGGCTCCTGGGCGTCAGTATCAACTGAGGGGAGCAGCAGTGAAACCATGCCCATGCCTCCTCCCCGGAGTGCCAACCCTCCCATAGTAAAGGGTCTGCCTCTTTAATGATCTCATTTCAGAGAGATGGCTCCCAGACTCTTGAAGGAGACTGTGAGGCCTCAACCTGAGAAGCCCATTTAGCTTTTACAAAGATTTACATATATTTCAAAGAGATAGAGAAACAACGTACACTTGTAAATTTTCTTCAAACAATTGGTCTAAGAAAAGGGAGGAGGGAAGGAGTCCTTCTAATTTCCATTGCATTTACCCTTATATATGTTCATTTCAGGGGAGTAAAAACAACTCTCCTTCCCTGTAGACAACTTTATTTAAGATGATACCTGCTAGGGCGACTGGGCAGCTCAGTTGGTTGAGGGACCGGCTCTTGATTTTGGCTCAGGTCACGATTTCAGTTTGTGAGATTCAGCCCCATGTTGACCTTTGTGCTGACAGTGCAGATCTTGCTTGAGATTCTCTCTCACCCTTTCTCTCTGCCCCTCCCTGACCCATATGTATGCACATGCTTTCTCTCTTTAAAAATAGATACACATAAACAACAACAAAAAAAAAGAACACCTGCTGACAAGCCGGCCTGATTGCCTTGGTTGGGCCAAGCTGTTCTTTTCCTAGAAAACTCTTCTTGATGGCTGAAGAGCCTGGAGATGGATGGGTCTGGAATGGGTGCATACCCATGTAAGAAGGGTTTCAAGGTGTGTAAGAAGGGCCTTGGACAGTGTGAGAGAGAGATTTCCAGGCAAAGCAAAAAGGGCTTTGAAAGAGATTCTGTTGTTTGAGTATATTTCTCTCTTTTATAAGGTATGACAGACAATGACCCAATAAAATTAAGTATTGTTTTTGCAGTCTGATGGTAACCTCATGTACATAGCTGAGGAGTATTTAAGAGTCTGGCTAATGCTCAACACCCATGAACCCACAGCATCCTCACATGCAGCCAATTGGCATAACTGAGAGAGAACAAACAATGCCTAACAGCAAGGATTTACGTGGTGCTCCGTGATCCCCACATGGGAAAGTCCCTGCTGCTGATCTTCTCTTCTCATAGGTGATGCCTCATCCTAGATATGAAATTTTGTTTTACTCCAGCCTTTTGTAATAGCAAGGATGCCATCCACTTTGCATGTAATGTGTAGGTATTGCTGTTTGCATTATCTGGTATACTCCTACCAACAGGACATTTTTAGAGATGAAAACACTGACACTCAGAGTTCCTTGCTGCAGGTCACACACCTAATGCAGAGTCAGGACAAAAATTGGGCCAAGCGGGCAGAATTCTAGGATGCACTCAGTGGCTCTGACAGTAAGCATTTATTCCAATCCCAATTTAGAAGTTTGGGGAATGAGTGTTGGCCAGTATCTCAAATACCATCCAGCCCCAGGATTCTTAGAATTGCAGACCATGATCCATTCATGGGCCAGAATATCAATTTTACTGGCTCCCAAACTATCTACTTTTTAAAAAAGTGATAGGGAAGAGAATATAAAATACCAGAGTAATCACATGCAGAAAGGGTAAGTACTGGTTAGTGAGCTTTGCTTTCACTTATAAATGCATGGAACCAAATTGTTAATATGCAAGGCCACAAAGCCTTGATATCCACAACCTTTTCATTTCACAGATGGAGAGACTGAGGTCCATAGGGAGTGAGGGGGTGGTCTGAGGTCACAAAGCTAATTATCAGCAAAGCCCTGAATAGAACCGGAGGCACTTTTTGTTTTACCGTGTGTGCACTCTTCTTTCTTTGCCATCCTTTTCGATCCCTGTGTAATACAGCACTGGGAGCTCAAAATCTCATCTCCCGTCAGTGTTAGACAGTGGCTTAATAGGGCTTAGCTTTTCAGAACAGAAATGAGTCCTGTTTGTTTTGAAAGGAAAGCTAAACTGAACAGGCAACTGGATGTTGAATAAAGGTCTTGTGGGATCAGGGCAAAAACAAAAACTTGTTTGTGAAGCTTCTTGGGGAAGCTGGGAATTGAGAACTCCAGGTGGTCCTGAGAAGCAGCTGAAATTTCCCTGCTCTACTGGGTTCTACATGCAGGAGAAGGCAAAACATGCCTGAGGAACTGAAAAACACAGGCTAACCTTTGCCGGAGAGCTGGAGCCTCTACAAAGGGCAAGATAACCACCGCGTTGATTGCAAAGCCCTCTCTAATTGGAGATGGGAGGGAGGCAATGGTGACCCAGCTCTCTGAAGGAGGGTTGGGCATGATGAATTACAGATTTGATTTCCCTAGTGTGGCAAGCAAAGCCTTGGTGCATGCTATTTAGGTGTTCGGTATCTTAGTTTCTCATCTGTAAAATAGACATAACAATCCTTCATTATCTTGCGAAGCTGGATATGGGGCTTAGTTAGGTACAATGTGAAGATGAGTAAGGGTTATAAATTTTTACAACTGTTAAAAAAAGAAAAAGAGGGAGAAGGCATGTAAAAAGAACAGAAGCCAAATATTACTGTTCATTAAAATCAGGTCCTAAGCATCTAAATTACATGGCCTATATTATTTTCTCAAATTGTAAAAGCTACCTTGCATCCATAAATGATATTTTTATTTTTATGAATGAAAAGCTTCTTCCAACTGAAAGAACTCCCAGTGGCCAAAGGCTGGAACAATTTGAGCAAGAAAATAAATAGTATTGGACTATAACTCAAAGTATAAGATATATATCCCTGAGTCTATACTGACATAAATGAGTGAATTAATACATAGGAGAGAAGAGACAAGTCTGTTCAGAATTCCAAATAATTCATGAGATACTCTGCCCTCAAAGAGGTGAAGCATAACCTCCTCTTCTAATGTGTGGGCTGTCCCTAGAGACATTCTTCCAAAAGTACCATATGGGAAGGGTTGAGGGGAAGAATAACTTTGTGGTGGAAAACATCTGACAATCATTACCTCAGTCAGGTGATCAAAGAACATCAAGAGTGATAAGTCCTGTTGATAGTATGTACCCTTGATATCATGTGATGAGACTGGCCCTTTACCTCTTTTGTCTTCCTCCCAAAACCCATGAGCACAGTCTAGTCAAGAGAAAGTCTTCAGACAGGCCCAAGTTGAGGCACAACCTACATAATATCTGACTACTACTCCCTAAAACTGTCAAGGTCATCACAAACAAGGAAACTCTGAGTCTCATGGGTAAGAGGACCCTAGGAGATGTGGAAAGCAAATAGGATCCTAGATGGAATGCTGGAAAAGAAAAAGGACAGTAGGTAAAAACTAAAGAAGTCAGAATAAAGTATGGAATTTAATTAATAGTGATTAGTGTTGGTTCTTTAATTGTGACAAATATACCATACTAATGAAAGATGCTAATAGGGAAAACTATGTGAAGCATATTAGGATTCTCTATTATCTTTGTATGTTTTCCCTAAAATTCTGACATAAAAACTTTATTTAAAAAAAAAAACTTTCTAGGGGTGCCTGGGTGGCTCAGTTAGTTAAGCATCTGACTTTGGCTTAGATCATGATCTCTCAGTTCATGAGTTCAAACCCCACATTGGGCTCTGTGCTGACAACTCAGAGACTGAAGCCTGCTTCAGATTCTCTCTCTCTCTCTCTCTCTCTGTTCCTCCTCCACTGATGCTCTGTCTCTGTCTCTCTCAAAAATAAATAAATGTTAAAAAATTGAAAAAAAAAGACTTTCTAATCTAAAAGTTGTGTTAATTTTCGGATCAATTTCAGCAAATCCATATGGCATCCTTGCCAAGTGACAGGCACATGGTCCTTGAACTCAAAGATTTTAAAATACTCAGGGGGTCACATGTGTAAACACACACTGGATTGTGGGGGATACAGAATGGCACAGATGCTACACACGGTAAATGCTGAGGCCATGGAAAGACCATGGAGAAAGGGGTGGATTACATTTGGCTAGTGCTGGTGCATTCCAACAACTCGTTTGGGGCAGCTAGCTTTACCAGTTGAATGAGTGGTGGTGCTATGAGAAGGAGCCCACTGGGTGGTGCATTTAGTTTTGAACCTGTTGAATTTGAGGTGCCTGTGGGATATCCAAGTTTAGATATACAGGAAGAAGTCCAGTCTGTGGGTCTGCTCACAGGTATGGACTTGGGCATCATCAATCTTTTAACAGTAACTAAAGCATACTATATAGGAAGCATGTGGATGTACTTTTGCTAAGACAATACTATTGATCTGTGAGGTATAGTGTAGCCTAGACAAAGAACCAGAGTCCCAGGCATGCCAGTTACTAACTGAAACAGAGGCAAATTGTTTTGACTTCTGAACCACAATTTTCTAATCTATAAAATGGGGATAGCAATACCCCTGGTCTTATCTACCTTTCAGGCTGGATGGGAAGGGCTAAATCAGAGGACATCATAAGGGTACTTTGTAATCTGTAAAGAGCTACAGAGACGTAAGACAGCCATTGGGTCACTGCTTAGTGCTACCAAACAAACTCACTTAAAAACTGGTATCTCTAATTGTTTAGCTTTCTAAAGCTCTGGTTTAATTGGATGTCATTTTTTTTTGTTTGTTTGTTTGAGAAACAAGTTTTAAATATCATGGTTAGTTGCACATTTTATAGGGAGATCTTTGCAAGTTAAGGCTCTTAGCTCATGATCAACTTCTTTTCCTAAATAGTTGACAATATTGCATTTCCTATCATCTCTTAGTACCACTTCAAGGGGAACCTAGAAGCCATTTTTGAAAATTTTCCAGTGAAGTTATATATTTTTTATAACAAGTAGGCTTTCTGTTTGTAAAACTTTCTAATAAACCCTTAGCCTGAAGTTCTTATCTGTTTTATGAGCATGACACGGTAGCACATGAAGAAATGGAGAAACCATTGCCATGTAGTATTCAATGGTATAGATAAACCACAATGAAATCTGGCCATGTGTAGCAACATGGATGGACCTTGAGGGTGTTATGCTTAGCAAAATAAATCAGGCAGAGAAGGACAAATATCACATGTTTGCACGTATAGGAGGATTAGGAGGAACTTAACTGAGGACCATGGGGGAGAAAAAGGGGGGAAATGGTGGGGGAAAGGGAGAGAGGTAAACCATGAGAGACTC